>NC_080542.1:150008178-150122734 GCF_028640845.1 Ahaetulla prasina | reverse complement strand
TCACCAATGGAGATTAAATGAGAAGGGAAACGTCTTCAAGGAAAAACAATCTAGGTGCATTTTGAAAAACAGCAACTTTGGGAGAACTAACAACTGTAACATCTCAAAATGAGAAGCAGATGGATGCAGGAACTGTTCATAACAAATCTCGCCACAACACTAATTGAAATTGCACTTTCAAACATAAGGAACACGTAATTAGTGACCGAGTAGCCCTTAAACCAGGTTTTGTGTTTCAATGCTGGACAGCTTAATGCTGTAAGTGGATTCTATTAAAAACAAAACAAACTGAAAGCATGGAAGGACAATATAAAGAACATAATGTAGTTACCATGTAATCAGATATCTCCCACTTTGCTCGGGAGACCAGCCATAATGTATCACAAGAGTTTATGCTCTTTGCTTCTTCTGGGTCTTTTCAATTTAAAGAAAGCCAAAGAAGGGATACACTGTTGCTGCTTTCTAGCCCCATCTAGTGGCCAGAGGGACAATGTGCCTTAACATACAATCTTCACATACGGTTGTTGTCCTCTAGCCCCATCTAGTGGCCGGAGAGACAAAATATCAAGTATATTGTTTGAAGCTGACTCAACCCATTTTACCCGTCAGGCTGCGCTCTCAAACCAAGTATGTGCTGGGAAGCCAGGCTCCATTTCCTTTAGCATTTCAGGAAGGCAGGAGCACGAAGAAGAATCCATCTTAAACTGCAGCATCATGCGGTCATCCAAGGACAAATCCACGTCCCACACACAGAGCATCCCTGGTCAGATTTAAATTGCTTGTATTTATTAATTGTTCTGTTCAGCACTAACTTAATTCTGCCTATCTTGTACTTGGTTCTTATTGTATGTATCCCTATTTTCCTCCTTTTCACCGTATCTTGTTCTCCTAATAAGGCATTCAGATCTACAGACAAAGTCTGTTTTATTGGAGGATAGGTGGGTTTAGCTTCATGTCGAGCTGCACGTAGATTAACGTGTAGTGAGGAAAGAATAGGTGGGTGTTTCCTTTATGGTCAGGGTGTCCTGTCTGACGGTGGTCTTCAGCCCCCGGCTGTGGATCAATACCGGTCTGCAGCCTATTAACAGCTGGTCCGCACAAGTGAGCAAAGTTTCATCTGTGCATCTGCAGGAACTAGAGAGCGTCCATCCTCCTACCCCGTCTCCCCTGGTCCATGGAAAAATTCTCTTCTATGAAGATGGTCCCTGGTGCACAAAAGATCAGGGACTGCTGCTGTCTGCTCTCTGTGATTTTTCTCATGATGTTCCTGCTGTTTTGGTTTACTGAACGGTGCTCCTGGTTGCCTCTCTTATTTACCAACAAGATAAGCGGTGTGGCTCAGGCTGTAAGATAGCCTGTTATTAAACACAGCTGCCTGCAATTACTGCAGGCTCGAGTCCCACCAGGCCCAAGGTTGACTCAGCATCCATCCTTTATAAGGTAGGTAAAATGAGGACCCAGATTGTTGGGGGGGCAATAAATTGACTTTGTAAATATACAAATAGAATGAGACTATTGCCTTACACACTGTAAGCCGCCCTGAGTCTTCGGAGAAGAGCGGGATATAAATGTAAATAATAATAAAAAAAAAGATATTCATTTACACAAAACCATGTTCAGTGTCAGTGTCTCTGACTCCATTTGGACGCTGGTGGCGCAATTCCCCAACAGAAATCCCCTTCCTCGAACTCTTTACAGGAGCGGTCTTTGAACCCAATGGCCTTTTCTTGGAACTGCTTTTGGTGTTGGATACGGGGGGAAGAAACCTGGGGAAGGGGCTCCAGGAAGGGGCACAACTCATAGAGACATCGGTCAGTCACGGCCTCCTACGGATTGTTCTCGTCTCTTGCAGGTCAGTAGAAGAGTCAGCGACACGCAGGAACCGAGCAAGGCCCTGGAAGACGACGCCAAAGAGATAGCAGTCCTGGGCCGCCCCTTCCAGCTGGGGATGCTTTACGGCTGTCATCCCAGGTGGGAGCTGGAGGAAAGGTTGATGGGTCTCGGGAGGAACGGCAGGAAGGAGATGGGCACTGCCAGAGATGTGCAGGCTCAGGCCAGGGACAGAGTTGAGCTCCTGGGCACATGGCCTATGTTAAGTTCGGGAAGTAACGAGGCTAGAGACCAGGGTAGTGACAACAGCTCTTTAATATATGGTGAACCCAGCAACAAGCTGGGGAAAAACAACCCTTTATATACTGTTTGACCGGCGGCTTCAACCAATCAGCAACGTGCTTGTTTCCCGCCAAAACATTTAAAGATACATAACACTCCTCCCCTCCCAGAAAACACTTTACCACTATTTACATATTATTTACATGTTATTTTTCGACGTAGTCACGCAAATAACCTGGGCGTCTCCTAATTCTTTCGGACCTGCGCGGTTCAGTCCTGGGTGGTGTTTTGAGCTGGTCGGAGGGGCTGTTTTCTCCTCCCAGCTCTTCCTCTAGGCCATCGGGCCCTGGATTATCTGCAGACTCTTTTTCTTGGCCATCCGGCCCTGGATTACTTTTTGAATTTTCCCTGCTGTTTCCATCGGGAACCTGATGGCGTCGCTGGACCTCCGGGACCTCAGCTAAGTCTTGCGCCTCCCCCGGGTTATGGTCAGCTGTGGAATCAAATAATGAGTGATCATGATCTGTCTCATTTAGCTCGGGTCGTTCAGCTAGTCGTTTCCTTATCTGATCTATGTGACGCCTCCATACTCGGTTGTCTTTTAACTCAACTAAGTATGATTTTGGACCGGTTGCTTTTATGATTTGCCCTGCTAGCCAACTTGGGCCGTCCCCATAGTTGCGGGCCCATACTCGGTCGCCTATGCCCATTTCTCTCATTCTTTCTAGTTCCCCCTTGTAACCCTCTGGTGTGTAATGGGGATTCAAACGGTCAAGTGGGCACCGGAGTTTCCGTCCCATCAATAATTCGGCTGGGCTTCTGCCTGTAGCCATGCTTGGGGTTCTATGCTGAACGGCCAGAAAGAAATCTATCTTTGTTTGCCAGTCACCTGGCTTGAGCCTGGACAATGCCTCCTTAGCGCTCCGGACGGAACGCTCTGCAAGGCCATTCGACGCAGGGTGGAAAGGCGCAGAGAGGGCATGTCGGATGCCCTCCTCTGCCAAGTATTCCTCAAACTGGGCTGCCGTGAATTGCGGGCCGTTGTCGGATACCAGCGTGTCAGGCAAACCGTGGGTTGCGAATAGGTGGCGCAGGGCTGCGATTACTGCCTCGGCTGTCGTGGATTTCATGAGTATGATCTCCAACCATTTAGAGAAAGCGTCGACAACCACTAGGAAAGTTTGGCCGTGGAAAGGGCCAGCGAAATCAATGTGGATTCTCGACCAGGGCCCTTGCGGTTTTTCCCATTCCCTGACTGGGGCCGTTGGGGGTAGAGGTCTGGACTCTTGGCAAGCCTGGCATTTTCCTACCCTCTCAGCAATCTCTGCGTCCATGAGTGGCCACCACACATAGCTTCTTGCTAGCCCCTTCATCCTTACGATCCCTGGGTGACCCTCGTGGAGGAGGTCCAATACCCTTCCCCTCAATTTCTCCGGGATTACCACTCGATCACCCCATAGCAGGCACCCCCCTTGAGCCGAGAGCTCCTCACGTTTTTTTACAAATTCCTTAAACCGTGCCCGCAGCGGCCACCCTCTTTGTACCCAACCGAGTACAGTCCTTAGCATAATGTCCCGGTATGATGCCCGAGCCACTTCCTTAGATGTGACTGGGCCAGAGTCCAAAGAGTCAATCAGCAGGATGGGCGTCCCCGGAGTGGGGTCTTCGATCGCCCCTGGCAGTGGGCATCTGCTTAACGCGTCCGCATGCCCCACTTCTTTTCCCGGTCGATGCTGCAACTTGTATGAATAAGCGGCTAGGAAAATAGTCCATCGGGTCAATCGTGGCGAAAGTGCCACAGGCGTTGGGCGGTCGCCTGCCAGTATTCCTAACAGCGGTCTGTGGTCAGTCACAATTTCAAAGTCTCGCCCAAAAACATATTCGTGAAATTTTTTTACCCCTGACACAATTGCTAGCGCTTCCTTATCTAACTGGCTATAGTTCCTCTCTGTGGAGGACATCGTTCTGGAGTAGAAGGCTATAGGGGCTTCTGTGCCGTTTGGAAGTCTGTGGCTGAGCACAGCCCCCACCCCGTAAGGGGATGCATCGCAAACCAGCACTAAGGGCAATGAGCTATGATATTGGATGAGCAGGCTATCGCTCGAGAGCAGGTTTTTTACTGCTTCGAAAGCCCTACTTTCTGACTTTCCCCAAGACCAAACAGTATTTTTTCCTAGAAGCTTATGCAGCGGTTCAGCAACGGTCGCTTTGTTTTTTAAAAAAACCGCGTAAAAATTCACTAGCCCCAGGAATGCCTGTAGCTCTGTTTTGTTTTTGGGCGCTGGAGCCTTTCTGATTGCCTTGACCTTGCTCTCAGTGGGGTGAATTCCTTTCTTGTCTATTCGGTAGCCCAAGAATTCGACGGATTCTACCCCTATCTGGCATTTGTTCACTTTAACCTTTAGTCCGGCTGACCGGAAAATGCCCAGAACCTTTCTCAACCGCTCCCCCAATTCCTCTACGTTTTCGGCTGATATCAATACATCATCGAAGTAGGGAACTACCCCTGGGAGCCCTTGCAGAAGTCGTTCCATTAAGTTTTGGAACAGCCCCGGTGCCACACTCACCCCAAATTGTAATCGGGTACACTTGAATGCACCCCTGTGAGTTACAATCGTTTGGGCTTCGGCTGTGTTGGCGTCTACGGGCAGTTGCTGGTAGGCTTGGGCCAAGTCTAACTTTGCAAAGACTTGCCCTTGCCCCAAAGAGTGCAGCAAGTGTTGCACCACAGGAACCGGGTAAGCGCTTTTCTGTAAGGCTTTGTTTAGCGTCGCCTTGTAGTCAGCGCAGATTCTGATTGACCCATCTGGTTTTACTGGGGTGACGATTGGCGTCTCCCACTTTGCGTGATCGACTGGCACCAAAATCCCCTGATTTATGAGCTTATCTAGCTCCTTGTCAATTTTAGGTTTGAGGGCAAAAGGAACTCTCCTTGCCTTTAACCTAATGGGGGCTACCTGGGGGTCTAAATTGAAGGAAATAGGGGTCCCCTTGTACTTGCCCAGGCAGTCCTTGAAGACATCTTCGAACTCATTCATGAGTATGTCTTTCAGGTTACAGTCACTTCTGTAGATGCCAGTCACGCCCATGCCCAGTGCGCGAAACCAGTCTAGTCCCAACAAGCTAGGTAGGGTCCCCTCGACGATCGTGATGGGCAGGGTCTTCTTGTGTGGTCCGTACTCGACTCGGACAGAGGTGGTCCCTCGAACAGGGATTCGATTCCCTTGGTAGTCGTGGACTCGTAGCCGTTGAGTTTGCAGGTGGCGCTTCGCGACTGATGGCAGTGACTTCGCCAAAGTGTCCCAGTACATGATGGTGATTGCTGACCCGGTGTCCACTTCGAGTCGGCACCGTACTCCTTCTATTTTGGGTTTGGTGAAGATCTTCTTCTCCACTCGGGTTGAGGCGCGGCCTATGACCACAGTCGTTTGGTTCGAATCCGCGCCTTTTTTGTTTGAGCCAATCGCGGGTCGCCTTGCCGATCCCGCCTGATTGGCCGATTTGAATTTTCGGGAAGGTTGGGGAGCTCGACAGACTTGAGCTAGGTGCCCTTCTTCTCGCACCGCCGACATGTTGCGTCCTTAAACTTGCAGCGTTGGCGCTGGTGTTGACTTCCGCAACTTCCGCATTCGTCCCGGTCCTCTTTGCCGCTTTCGGTTCGGCAGACCCTTCCTCATCCTCTCCGCCGGATTCGGTCTGGATCTCTTCTTGGTGCACCGGGGTTGACTTTGTGCTCGCCTTTGGTGTGAGAGGCTTTGCAATGTCTCCGCCGCTTGGGTGGACATTTCATGCACTCTGGCTTCGCCCAGGCGCTTGCCAGCGCCAGATTGCTTTTCGATAGCAGCCGCCTCCTCAATCGCATGTCTCAACCCCTGATGAGTTGCTCCAGCAGCACCTCGCCCAGGTCTCGTACCCACAGTCTTTGGAGGCTTTCCGCAGGGCGGCCATGTAGTCGCCGATGGATTCGCCTTCTAGCTGTCGGCGCTCTCCAAATTCAAAACGCCGCACGTATTTGGACGGCGTTGGCGCGAAATGGTTTTTTAGCAGGGTTTGCAGAGTTTGCCACGATACTGATTGTATCGGCGTTGGCTCTGCCAGGGCTTCCGCGATGTCGATGACCTCGGGACCGCAGTGGCTCAAGAAGTATGCCCTTTTGCGGTTGTCTGGAACTCCTTGCAGTTCGTTGGCTTCTAGAAAGCTTTCGAAACGGGTCATATACGTTCCCCATTTCTCTCTAGCCGGGTCAAACGGTGCGGGCGGAGTGTAACTGGCCATCTCCGCTTTTCTGCCCTGTGTTTGCTGGGTTCGGTTCTTTCGTGCGTCAGCTCGGTTCTGGTGCTCCTTAGCCTCGAGATCCCATCCTCGTCGCCAGTGTTAAGTTCAGGAAGTAACGAGGCTAGAGACCAGGGTAGTGACAACAGCTCTTTAATATATGGTGAACCCAGCAACAAGCTGGGGAAAAACAACCCTTTATATACTGTTTGACCGGCGGCTTCAACCAATCAGCAACGTGCTTGTTTCCTGCCTTTATGGTCAGTGTGTCCTGTCTGACGGTGGTCTTCAGCCCCCGGCTGTGGATCAATACCGGCCTGCAGCCTATTAACAGCTGGTCCGCACAAGTGAGCAAAGTTTCATCTGTGCATCTGCAGGAACTAGAGAGCGTCCATCCTCCTACCCCGTCTCCCCTGGTCCATGGAAAAATTGTCTTCTATGAAGATGGTCCCTGGTGCACAAAAGATCAGGGACTGCTGCTGTCTGCTCTCTGTGATTTTCCTCATGATGTTCCTGCTGTTTTGGTTTACTGAACGGTGCTCCTGGTTGCCTCTCTTATTTACCAACAAGATAAGCGGTGTAGCTCAGGCTGTAAGATAGCCTGTTATTAAACACAGCTGCCTGCAATTACTGCAGGCTCGAGTCCCACCAGGCCCAAGGTTGACTCAGCATCCATCCTTTATAAGGTAGGTAAAATGAGGACCCAGATTGTTGGGGGGGGCAATAAATTGACTTTGTAAATATACAAATAGAATGAGACTATTGCCTTACACAATGTAAGCCGCCCTGAGTCTTCGGAGAAGAGCGGGATATAAATGTAAATAATAATAATAAAAAGATATTCATTTACACAAAACCATGTTCAGTGTCAGTGTCTCTGACTCCATTTGGACGCTGGTGGCGCAATTCCCCAACAGAAATCCCCTTCCTCGAACTCTTTACAGGAGTGGTCTTTGAACCCAATGGCCTTTTCTTGGAACTGCTTTTGGTGTTGGATACGGGGGGAAGAAACCTGGGAAGGGGCCCAGGAAGGGCACAACTCATAAAGAGATAGCAGTCCCTTCCAGCTGGGGATGCTTTACGGCTGTCATCCCAGGTGGGAGCTGGAGGAAAGCTTGATGGGTCTTGGGAGGAAAGGCAGGAAGGAGATGGGCACTGCCAGAGATGGGCAGGCTCAGGCCAGGGACAGAATTGAGCTCCTGGGCACATGGCCTACTAGTAGCAGTTAAAATGTGTATCCATCCCTTGGCCAGGCACACAGCAGGCCCAGCCTTGCCTGCCAATCAGAGGGTCGGTTTCCAAACCAAAGTCTGTGAAATGATTTGGAAAATGGTATAAAAAAAGGAGAATCCAGAGGGCTGGAGTGGGAGGTGTAATTCTCAGGTTATGGTCTTGGTGCTTTTCTCAGGGGGGGAAAGGCCTGGAGAGAGAAGAAGCCTCTGAATCCCTGATGAAAGACATGGCTTCTCCAGGGATCTTGGACATCTTTCTGGAAACCAAGAGGTTCATAGAAATTCCCTTTCCTCTCTACTCTGTCAAAAGCCTTTCGACTTTGCAGTATTTTGCAAAATGGGAAGGAAGCTTCTCTGGTGATGACCAGACAGAACAAATGAGGGAACCCTCCAGGGGAAATGATGCCTTCCTTGTCCCATCTCTCTGGAGGTCCTCTATCCAGCTGCAGGTGTTTGGAAGATGGTCTTCAATTTATGACCTTATTCTTGTGTTTCTTGCAGGAGTCACCCTTTGGGATTACAGCTCTCTTCAGAAGGACCTGACCATCAAGCCTCAGCCCAAGACAGAATCTGAAATCATTGCATCCGACAGCATAGATGATAAGGCTTCTGCCCTGGACATCTCAGCCTCCCTCAAGGCCAGTTTCCTGGGAGGGTTGGTTGAAGTGGGGGGGGGGGTTCGGCCAAGTATCTTCGTGACAAAAAGAAGTCCAAGCAACAGGCCAGAGTCACCCTTCAATACAAAACCACCACCAAGTATGAACAGCTGACCATGAGCCACTTAGGAATCCAGAATGTCTCTTACCCAGCAGTCTTTGAGCAGGGCACAGCCACCCATGTGGTCACTGCCATCCTCTACGGAGCCCAGGATTTCTTTGTCTTTGACCGAAAAGTTTCTTCAACGGAGTCGGTGAAAGATATTCAAGGAAGTCTCCAGCTTACAGTCAAGAAGCTGATATCCATCACGGGAGAAGCAGAGCTCAAACTGACTGAGGAGGAGAAAGAGAATGCTCTGAGGTTTAGTTGCAAGTTCCACGGAGACTTTTCTTTGGACAAAAATCCAGTCACTTTCCAAGATGCCATGAAAGTTTATGAAACTCTCCCAAAATTGTTAGGGGAACATGGGGAGAAGGCTGTTCCTATGATGGTCTGGCTCTACCCACTGACCAAACTGGACACCAGAGCAGCTAAACTGGTCCGTGAGATCAGCCTAACATTGATCTTTGATGCTGAAAAGATCTTGGAGGAACTCAACAAAATCCAGATGCAAAGCAACGATCTAGCCAAGAATCCCATGGCTGAGACCTTCCCTGAGATCAAGAGGAAGATCCAGCAGCTCAAGCATCTGTGCAACAACACAGGCAGATTTTCCAGAAACAGCTGGCCAGAGTGTTGCCTTCCATCCGGGGAGGACGAAAGGAGGAAGGGACCCTGGGGGACATCTTGATGTCCGTCAACCAGTCACCTTTCAGCAGCCAAAGACTCCATGAATTTCTGGACAGCAAGAAAAAAGAAATTAACTTTATCAAATCTTATCTGACTATTCTAAATAATATAGAAGTTATCTCATCTCAGAACCAACTGGAAGAAATAGTTCTGAACCCTCAGAATGTATATGTGGTCTCTTTTATATTCACCTCTTTATGTAAAAAGGAGCCATTTCTTTTGAGCTTACAGGACCGGCTTCAGAAACAATTCTTGCAAGAATCAGTGAAGTCCACAAGGTCCACTCCTGGACAGAAGGAAGACACGGCCTGGTTTGAGGACAAGGGGTGGACCCGCAATGCTCGCCAAGCTGCCAAATCCATCAAAGACTTTCTCAGTGTCAATCAATCCAATGAGAAGGTCCGCTTTGTTGTGGCCTCACTGCCAGATGTGGACAATCCAGGAGCCTCAATATACCTTTATGAAGATGGAGAACTGGTCAGCAAGAACTTTGAGTTGCCCTCAAAACCTCTCCCTTTCCTGATTCCTGAACTCAGACACGACAGCATTCAGCTGAAGTTTCAACCAGCTGAATATGGAAACACTACAATCTCCAACTATGTGGTAGAGTTTAAGACTGCAGGGGAGGAACATTGGCAAACCATGAGGACAGAGGACACCAGGGAGACGTTCCTGTTGAAAGATCTGCCTCCAAACACGGAGTACCAGTTCCAGTATGCTGCTTGTTGCAAGCTTGTATTTAGTAAATCCAGTGACCTGAGCCCACCCATAAAGACCCTTCCCACCAGCCCTCCTGAGAAATTAAGAATGCATCATCTTCTGTCATCTCTGTGGCCTGGATGAGCCCCAGCATCATTGCCTCAGGAGTTGTGGTCAAGGAGTACAAGGTGGAGTACAGAACGATGGAAGTTGAATACGGAAATGGCCAATGGACTGAAAAAAGAACTGGGAGAAAAACAGAGTTTTTCAGCATTGAAGACCTTAAGTCCCAGACGGCATACAGAATACTGGTGTTGGCCATGTGTGATAACGGAGCTCTGGGTGTCCCCAGTGAGGAGATGAAGGTCTCCAAAACACTGGAGGAAGAAACTGCAGACAATGTAACCCACCAATTCCTTCAGGAAAGCTCCCTGGTGGAGTACAGACAGCCATTAGTGTTTGCCCTTCCTCTGCAGAAAGTCCCATCAGATGCCTCCACCTCTTCTCTCGTGTATCAGCTTGGAAAGCAGAATCCAGAAGTGCCCAACAAAGTGATCCTGATGATGGGAGCAACACTGTCTGGGAAAACCGCTCTGATCAATGGGATGATCAGTTATATCCTGGGTGTCCAGTGGGCAGATAATTTCAGATTCAAACTCATTCATGAAACCTCCCAGAAATGTGAAGCTGGAAGCAGGACGTCTGAAGTCAGAGCCTATGTGGTGAACAATCAGAAGGGCTTCCGAATTCCCTATTCTCTCACTATCATTGACACTCCAGGATTTGGAGGCACAAGAGAGCAAGACAAACTGGTTGAGGAGCAACTCCTGGAGTTTTTCTCCACCCCAGGGGGCATTGACCATGTGGATGCCATCTGCTTGGTGGCCCAGGCCTTCCTTGCCCATTCAACTCACATCCAAAAACGTGTCTTGATTCCATGCTCTCCATGTTGGGAAAAGACCTGAAGGAAAACATCCAACTCCTCATCACCTTTGCTGATGTGGGGACCCTACCTGTCCTGGAGGCCCTCAAGGAGGCTCACCTGCCATGTGCTCAGGATGAGTCGGGAATCCCTCTGCACTTCAGATTCAATCATTTGCTCCCCAAGAAAATGGAGGAAGTCCTAATGTGCTGCTGAAATGTTCTGGAAAATGGGCACCAAGAGCATGAAGGATTTCTTTGACTCATTAAAGATGGTGGAGACCAAAAGTTTAACCTTGACCATGAAGGTCCTCAAGGAACGTCAGGAGCTGGAAGCTGCTCTTAGAAGACCTCCCCCACCTAAAGTTGAGCAAGTGCACCATGCATAATATGACATGCATTCATATTAGGGGACCCCTTGGAAACAGGAGAAAAGCTCTTACAAGAAATAGAAAAAATTGGAACTATAACAGGCCTGAAAATAAATAAAAACAAAACAAAGATAATTACAAAGAACCTCATGAAAAAACAGGATAAGAAATTAGAGGAGAAACCAGGAATTATCAAAAAGGTAAAGTACCTGGGCTTACAGCAAAAATATCTTCAATAAAGGAAGACAATTACTCTAAATTATTGCAACAAATTCAAAAAGACTTAGAAAATTGGGCAAAACTACAAATTTCATTGATTGGGAGAATCACCACGATAAAGATAAACTATAAAATTGGGGAAAATATTTTTTGACAAATTGAATAAAATTATTAGTAAATTTATTTGGCTAGGGAAAACCCCCCGAATCAAATTTAAAATGTTACAAGATGACAGAAGTAAGCGTGGATTGGGGAAATATATCACCAGGCTGCAGTATTGTCATGGCTTAGAGAATGGATAAACTTGAAGAATGGAAGAATTTTAACAATAGAGGGCCACGACTTGCAAAAAGGTTGGCAAACCTTTATCTGGGATGGAAAAGACAAAGCCCATAAATATTTCCAGAGGCATCAAGTGAGAGAAGTACTATTAGAAACCTGGACAAAAATTAAAAGGAATTTCTATCCAAAAATTCCAAGATGGATGTTGACAATGGAAGCCTTGGTCTACCCTAACTTAATTGACCTGAATAAAATAGTAACATACAAGGAACTGTTAGATAGATTAGGGAATTTGAAATCTAGACAAAAATTATTAGAAGAAGGAATCAAAATTGACTGGTGGCCCTATTTACAAATTCAAACAAAATACAAAAAAGACAGTAGTATATGGATTCCAAACTGACCAACAGGAAATGGATAAAATATTAACTGGGTCTGAAGAGAAAATAATTACCAAAATATATAAATGCCTCCTTCAGTTTAAAATGGAGGAGGAAACGATGATAATTTGGGCAATTTTTGGGAGGTATAATATTGAGTTAGAGGATTGGGAAAAATTATGGAGAACAAATTATAAGATGACATTGTTGGCCGCCTACAAAGAAAATACTTACAAAAGTTTTATAAGGTGGCATTTACCCCAGTGAGATTGGCCAAGATATCCCAGAAAAATACACTGTATTGCTGGAAATGCAACTATCAACATGAGACATACTTGCACATGTGGTGGACATGTCCCAGTGCAAAAACATATTGGTTAAAAGTCCAAAATTGGATAGAGGAAATGACAGGGGGAAAAATTGCTATTAAACCCGAATTATTTTTATTGGGAAACAAAAGATTAGAAAAGAAATTTACTACCTCATATTACATATAATTGCGGCCGCCAGAATTTCATTTCAACAAAATTGGAAGCAAAAATTTGCTCCATCAAACTCGATGATAATTAAATAGGTGCTAGAATGTGCAGAAGCAGATAAATTAACAGGGAAATAAAAGACCGAGAGGAAACGATATATTACGAAACATGAGAAAGAATCTAAAATTAGTTTAGTTTAGTTTAGTTTAATTTGATTTCTATACCGCCCTTCTCCCCAAGGACTCAGGGCGGTTTACAGCCAGATAAAACACAATTATACATATAACATAAAAGTTTAAAAAACCTGTTAAAAAACTAATTCAATTTGGCCGAGTTAAGACTTAAAAACAATAATAAAAGTACAATAAAACCCCTATTAAAATTACTATTACTTCAAGCCAGCCCTGCGCGGTAAAACAAAAACGTCTTCAACTCGCGATGAAAGGTCCGGAGGTCAGGGAGTTGTCGTAACCCTGGAGGCAGCTCATTCCAGAGGGCAGGTGCCCCCACAGAAAAGGCCCTCCCCCTGGGGGTCGCCAGTCGACATTGTTTGACGGACGGCACCCTGAGGAGGCCCTCCCTATGGGAACGCACAGGTCGATGGAAGGCTATTTGTGGCAGCAGGCGGTCCTGTAAATAACCCAGTCCTATGCCATGGAGCGCTTTAAAGATGGTAACCAACACCTTGAATTGCACCCGGAAGACCACAGGAAGCCAGTGCAGCTTGTGCAGGAAGGGTGTTATATGGGAGCCTCGAGTTGCTCCCTCTATTACCCGCGCAGCCGTGTTCTGGACCAACTGGAGCCTCCGGGTGCTCTTCAAGGGGAGCCCCATGTAGAGAGCATTGCAGTAGTCCAGGCGGGAAGTGACGAGGGCATGAGTGACCGTGCATAGGGAATCCCAGTCTAGAAAGGGGCGCAACTGGCATATCAGGCATACCTGATTAAAAGCTCCCCTGGAGACGGTCGTCATATGTTCTGGAAAGGACAACCGTCCATCCAGGAGGATGCCTAAGTTGCAAACCCTCTCCATTGGGGCCAATGACTCGCCCCCAACAGTCAGCGATGGCATCAGCTGGCTGTACCAGGATGCCGGCATCCACAGCCACTCAGTCTTGGAAGGGTTGAGTCGAAGCCTGTTCTTCCCCATCCAAACCCACATGGCCTCCAGACTCCGGGACATCACTTCAACGACTTCGTTGGGGTGGTTAGGGGTGGAAATGTACAGCTGAGTATCATCAGCATACAGATGGTATTGCACCCCAAAACCACAAATGATCTCGCCCAGCGGCTTTATATAGATGTTGAACAGGAGAGGCAAGAGAACCGACCCCTGTGGCACCCCACAAATGAGGTGCCTTACGGTCGATCTCTGCCCTCCTGCCAACACCATCTGCGACCGGTCAGAGCGATAGGAGGAGAACCACCGAAAAACGGTGCCCCCCACTCCTAAACCCCCCAGCCATCGCAGCAAGATACCATGGTTGATGGTATCAAAAGCCGCTGAGAGATCTAATAGGACCAGGGCAGAGGAAGAGCCCCTGTCCCGAGCCCTCCAGAGATCATCTACCAACGCGACCAAAGCCGTCTTCGTGCTGTACCCAGGCCTGAAACCAGACTGGAACGGGTCTAGATAGACAGTTTCATCCAGGTACTGGGGGAGCTGTCGTGCCACCACACTCTAAACAACCTTCGCCACAAAACAAAGGTTGGAGACCGGACGATAGTTCACTAAAACAGGGAGGGCTTCTTGAGGAGGGGCCTCACCACCACCTCTTTCGGAGCGGTAGGGACGACACCCTCAGTCAAAGAAGCATTGACAATTCCCTGGAGCCAGCCTCGTGTAACCTGCTGTGTGGCCAGTACCAACCAGGAGGGACACGGGTCCAATAAATATGTGGTCGCATTCAGCCTCCCCAGTATCTTGTCCATGTCCTCGGGAGCCACAGTATTGAAGTCTTCCCAGATAATGTCATCAAGACTTACCTCTGTCATCCTGTCCGAATCTACCCAATTTGAGTCCAAACCATCCCGGATCTGAGCGATTTTATCATGCAGATATTGTCCCAAATCCTCAGCACGCCCTTGCAAGGGGTCATCCCGCGGTTCCTGATGAAGGAGGGAGTGGGTTACCCTAAACAGGGCGGCTGGGCGATTATCTGCCGATGCAATAAGAGCGGAAACATAATCACGTTTTGCCGCTCTTATCGCCACTAGATAAGTCTGAATATAAGACCTTACTAGTGTTCGGTCGGATTCAGAACGGCTGGCCCTCCATCCACTCTCTAGGCGTCTTTTCCGGCATTTCATCTCTCTCAGCTCCTCAGAGAACCAAGGAGCCAGTCAAGATCGATGCCGGGTCAGAGGCCACAAAGGCACGACACGGTCCAAAGCCCCAGCCGCCGCCCTTTCCCAGGTGGCGACTAGTTCTTCAGCCGAGCTGTGGGCTAGATCCTCAGGAAATGGCCCAAGCTCCATCAGAAACTTCTCTGATCCACCACTGTTGGACAGAACCAACGAATCGGTCCCGTTCCCTGCGGTGTTGCATGGTGGTACGGAAGTCGAGTCGAAGGAGCAAATGATCTGACCATGACAGGGGTTCAATAACTAAATCCCCTAATTCTAGATCATTCAGCCACTGCCCAGAGACAAAAATCAGATCCAGCATGCTTCCCCCAATGTGAGTGGGGCCATTAACTAACTGGGTCAGGTCCATGGCCGTCATGGAAGCCATGAACTCCCGAGCTGCCGTTGATGCTTCACCGATCGACGGCAGGTTGAAATCCCCCATAACCATAAGTCTGGGGATATCAACCGCCATCCCGGCTATCACATCTAACAGCTCAGGCAGAGCTGCTGTCAGGCAGCAAGGAGCCAGGTACATAATCAGCAAGCCCACCTGCATCCTCTGACCCACTTCACATAGAGAGACTCACAACCGGTTATCTGTGGTACAGTGGCCTCCCTCGGATCCAGACTCTCCTTAATAATAACCGCCACCTCCCCACCCCTACCTTGGGCCCTCGGCTGGTGAAATGCTCGGAAACCCGGTGGGCACATTTCCACAAGGGGCACCCCCCCCTTCCGTGCCTAACCAAGTCTCCGAAATGCCCATCAGGTCCGCACCCCCCTCTTGTATAAGATCAAAAATAAGGGGGGCTTTATTCACCATGGACCTGGCATTACACAGCCTCAGCCAAAGGTCCAGGCTCTGGGGATTCCAGCCACTCGGGGAACGAGGGAAGTCAGAAGGACCGGAGTGCGTGATTGCTCGCAAACAGCGGGTGCGCACTCCCCGAACAAGATGAGGGCCCCTGCTTCCGCCATATCTGCCCCTCCCAATTACCGTGCCAATGGAACAGCCCCCATAGAATTTAGATCCAGCCTCCTCCTTCGCCTCCGAACCTAATACAGCTATGCCTCGAGCCCTCGCAGGGGCTGGCCCTCTCCCTGACAGGTTTCCCCCAACACCCATCCTTACCCTCCCACCTTTTAAAAACCCTTTATTTAAAAAGCCCCGAAGACTCTTCTTTGCCGCATGCCACCTCTCGGGATTCCACAATCAGTCATCGAGGTAGGCCCTCGATAAAGTGGATGGCCACATCTGCGAGAAGGGGGAATCTCGCAGACCAAGGAGTTCCGCTGCCGAATACATGTGATTTGAAGAATGGCGAGTGTTCTCATCCCAGCCAATCCAGATGGTAAATCTCCCATTAGGAACAAAGTTAGATGACATTCAATCCAAGGCCTAAATCGGCAAGTCACACCCACTCGGCTTCAGAGCGGCCCCAAGGGGAAAAGATATCACCAACGCCACCAACGCCAACGCTGCCTCAAGAGCGCCGCCGCCGCCAAAAGACGTTGCCGCCGCCATCGCTGCAGCTGCCACCCAGTCCAGCCATTCGGGTCTCCGGGAGGCCCCCTCCATAGAGGAGGGGGGCTTCTTGGGGCTCCAAAAGGGCGGGGGACATCACCGCCGCTGCCACCACCGCAGGAACAGCGCCGCCATCACCAGGAATGTCGGGGATATAACCACCGCCGCCAGATGACACCACCGCCGCCGCTGTGGCCACACCCCCGAACCCCTGAGAGGGTTCCTCAAGGGCTCCGTGAAACTCCCTCCTAGGGGGGGAGATACCGCCGTCGCCGCCGCTGCCGCCACCTCCTCCTCCGCCACTGGAAAGCAACACCGCCGTCGTTGCCAGGAACGCAGGGAACACCTCCCCCGTGGCCATCAAACGGCCCCACCAACAGAGTCACAGCTTCCCTCGACTTCCCTCGACCTCGTTCGTTGCCAGCCCTGCTCTCCCCGACTGGCGAGTTGTTCAACTAGTCGGGCAGGGGGACCAAAAGAATTGAAACAGTCTCCCCCCGTTCGGGCTGGCCAGAAAAGGACCACCATTCCCCTTCACTCTCACAAACGCAGCGCCATCTTGAGCATGCGCTGTTGATTCACATATAAATGTATAAACATAAGAGAAGATATTATAGAGAAATGAAATAGATAATGTGTAATGGATAGCTATAAAATGTAATGAATATAGAAATTAGTTAGCAATATATAAAATGTATACGTATATAGTTTTGTTAAAAGATTAAATGGATGTTATTAAAGATGCCGGTAGCGGAAAGCTGCAAAAATGTAACAATGATTTTGACTCCCTCAGGCTAATTTCTCTATCTTTCCCTCAGGCTAATTTCTCTACCTTTCCTCAGGCTAATTTCTATCTTTCCCTCAGGCTAATTTCTCTATCTTTCCCTCAGGCTAATTTCTCTGTCTTTCCCTCAGGCTAATTTCTCTGTCTTTCCTCAGGCTAATTTCTCTGTCTTTCCCTCAGGCTAATTTCTCTATCTTTCCCTCAGGCTAATTTCTCTACCTTTCCCTCAGGCTAATTTCTCTATCTTTCCCTCAGGCTAATTTCTCTATCTTTCCCTCAGGCTAATTTCTCTGTCTTTCCCTCAGGCTAATTTCTCTGTCTTTCCCTCAGGCTAATTTCTCTACCTTTCCCTCAGGCTAATTTCTCTATCTTTCCCTCAGGCTAATTTCTCTATCTTTCCCTCAGGCTAATTTCTCTACCTTTCCCTCAGGCTAATTTCTCTATCTTTCCCTCAGGTCTCTTTGTCCATCTTTCCCTTAGGTCTCTGTCTATCTTTCCCTCAGGCTAATTTCTCTACCTTTCCTTCAGGTTTGCCCCACCCAAGGCCTCCTCTGACCCAGTGAGTTACCTCATGTTCCCTCTCCTGGGGTTGCCACAATTGATCCCTTCCGCCATCATGCTGTGCCAGGTCACTTTCCTTATGAAGATGTAGCGAGCTGTCCCCTCTCCATCCTCCGTGCCGCTGTTTGTTGGGGATCATTATGGCAATGGTCAGATAATTCTGTTTTGCATCAGCCATATAATCTCTTAGATAAGCAACATAAACTTGTAGATGTAAATTCTTCTAAGAATTGGATCATGTACAAGAAAAAGTAGCAAGCAGACAAAGTCACCATTGTATGTGTATTTCTGCATACCCTGTTCCAACCACATAACCATAACTGTGATGTTTCCATGTCTCGCTACATTTGAACATTCTGTAGAAATGTATCCACACCTGCTGTTGCAAACTGCTCAGAAACGCTAATCACAGAGCCTGTCCGGGTAACACCGGACATGATAAGAAAACTGCTTTGCACACATAAAATATTCATCCTGCTCAGCTGTGCTTGCAACCATATTGCCACAATATGCATATCCAACCCAATGTGTCAATTTATGTGTGGTTAATCAGGATCACATGCTTGCCTTCTGAAGCTCTGTAACCCACCCCTAAACAATAAAAGAGTTTGTCTCGGGCTAGCTCGGGGCTCGCTCACCCCGAGGAGAATTGGACTCCGTGTCTTCATTCTCACTCCGTCCGGCGCGGGGACTGCCCGGACCCTCTCATGGCGAGCCCGCTGGCCGCAAGAAAAGCCACAGCTGTTTCTTTGCCGGCTTGCAATCTTGGTGCAAAAAGCCTTTGCAAGCCAATCAGGCTCTGGGGCAGCGAAACCACATTGCTTCAAGCCTGCCATAGGCTTGCAAACAAACGCTTTTCGTGCCAAGACTTGAAGCTTGTTTATCTTGAACTATAGTACTTTAGGCCTCTATTCTCTGCAAACCTAGGCCTGCAGGAAATCTATGGCAAAAGGCTTAGAAAATGCATTTTGCCACGGATCTCATGCAGGTCTTGATTTGCAGACAACAGAGGCCTAAAGTATTTACTTGTGTAAGGTTCACTTATTAATATGTCTAAGCTCATAACTGCCAATCAAGAGACTTAAACAGAGGCTTGAGTAAAATAGCATTTAATCCTGATCAGGTTCAAATGGATAGTCGTTCCAAACACATAGATGATACATGCAAGAAAGGAAGCTACCAAGCTCATGAGAGAAAGCAATGTCCTCTTATACCCAAAAGGTCATAAATTCCCTCGCATCCTGGACATAAACTGTTTCAACTCCTACCCTCAAAACGACGCTATAGAGCACTGCACACCAGAACAACTAGACACAAGAACAGTTTTTTCCCGAAGGCCATCACTCTGCTAAACAAATAATTCCCTCAACACTGTCAGACTATTTACTGAATCTGCACTACTATTAATCGTTTCATAGTTCCCATCACCAATCTCTTTCCACTTATGACTGTATGACTATAACTTGTTGCTGGCAATCCTTATGATTTATATTGATATATTGATCATCAATTGTGTTGTAAATGTTGTACCTTGATGAACGTATCTTTTCTTTTATGTACACTGAGAGCATATGCACCAAGACAAATTCCTTGTGTGTCCAATCACACTTGGCCAATAAAAAATTCTATTCTATTCTATTCTATTCTAATTCTCAACTCTGGCATCTGCATATTCTGGAATCTGGTTTGTATATTCCCATAGTAAAAGTCAGTGAATGTAATCTAACTCCAGATTTACATCCCTCTGCCTTGTTTATCTTTTCCTCCTTTGTCTTCTAAATTAGCCACTTGATGCCCTGGAGGATGACATACATGTTCTCAGCCAGAGTGGGGTGGGGAGAGATCAAATGATGGGCTCTGATCAAATGATGGGATCTCTCCTGACAATTGCCAGACACTTTCGAGATGAGGTCCCAATAACAATTCAGGAATTTACTCAATGTGACCTCAACACTCCAGGACGCCAGCATGTCTGTCTTACAGCTTCAAAGGCACAAGACATCTATTGCTTTGCCCTGATCAAGATTTGTAGTCCATATGTTTTGAAGTGAAGAAGTTGTAAATTGCATGACATTTTTTTTCTGAAACCAAATTGTTTATTAGAGAGTAGGTTGGTTGTTTCTAGAGGGAGGGTAATGGATTGGTTGATGATAGATTCCATTACTTTGCAGGTGACACAACAAAGAGAGATAGGTCTGTAATTTTCAACTAGGCTGGGGTCTCTTTTTTGAAGATAGGGATGACCATGGCAAGTGACCAAAGTTTGGGAAGGGAACTGGTCGTGAAAGCTTTTTCAAAGATTATGCATAGGGGTTCTGCTATATTAGTGGAAATCTTTTTTAAGAAGTATGCACATAGTCCTTCTAGTCCAATAGATAGGGATGGTTTCAGTCTGTGAAGGGCCTTTTCAACATTATCTTCTGTGAAATCTATGTGTGTTAGGTTGCTGCACTCATGTTGGTACGATTGGGGAATGTTGGGTATAAGTCATTAGTGTTAACAAAGACTGTGCCAAAGAATGTGTTGAAGAGGTTTGCTTTAACTGTTTCATCATTATATTCTTTGTCATTTGAATCTTTTAGTGGTGGGATGGATCTCGAGTCTTTAAGTTTGTTGTTCTCAACAATTGAGATGACAGAGAGAAAGAGAATGAGAGAGAGAGAAAGAGAGAGTAGGAGAGAGAGAGAAAGAAAGGGGGAGAGAGAAAGAGAGAGGAGGGGTGGGAGAGAGAATGAGACAGAGAGAGAGAATGAGAGCACCGCCTTCTTGGAAGAAATGCGGGGGTGGGGCTGAGGGGGGATGTCTTGCATTTAGTATCGACCCCCCCCACCTCAATTTCGTGATGGCACAGCAGGCAGCAGTCCTTTCCGGCATGCCTTGTTTCACTGGAGCACTCTGCCTCCTCCTGCTTCTGCCCGCCTCCTCCTCCTCTTCTTCCTCCCGGAATCCCTGGGCTGCTTATTCAGCTGAAGGGAAAACTCAAAGGGTGCTCTGCCACCTGGCTTGCCCGCCTCCCTGGGTATGTCGCCCGGGGGGGGAGCCACTCTCTTTGCAGCTCTTGCTTGAAGCCGCCTGGCTCTGAAAGGGATGCACAGAGAATAAGAATCAGAGAGAGATAGAGAAAGAGTGGGGGGAGAGACAAAGAGAGTGAAGGAGAGAGGGAGAAGAAAGAGAGAGAGGAAGAGGGAGAGAGAGAGAAAGAGGTGGAGAGAGAAAGAGAATGAGAGAGAAAGAGGGGGAGAGAGAGAGTGTGGGAGAGAGAGTGGGGAGAGAGAGTGGGGAGAAAGAGAGAGAGAGGGAGAGAGATGAGAGAAAAGAGGGGAGAGAAAGTGGGGAGAGAGAGATGGGAGAGAGAGAGAGAGAGAGAGAGAGAGAGAGGGAGAGAGAGATGAGAGAGAAAGAGGGGAGGGGAGAAAGAGTGGGGAGAGAAAGAGGGGAGAGAAAGAGAGGAGAGAGAGAGGAGAGAGAGAAAGAGAGAAAGAGGGGGGGGACAGATAAAGAGATGAGGGAATGAGTGGGAGAGAGAGAAAGAGGGGGGTGAGAGAATGAGAGAATGAGAGAGAAAGAGTGGAAGAGAGAGGGAAGGGGGGAGAAAGAGAGAGGAGAGAGAGGGAGAGATGAGAGAGAAAGAGGGGAGAGAGAAAGTGGGGAGAGAGAGATGGGAGAGGGAGAGAAAGAGAGGGAGAGAGAGAAAAAAGGGGGGAGAGAGAGATGAGAGAGAAAGTGAGTGGGAGAAGAGAGAGAGGGGGAGAAAGAGAGAAAGAGAAAGAGAGAGGGAGAGGGAGAGAGAAAGAGAAAGAGAGAAAGAGGGGGGGGACAGATAAAGAGATGAGGGAATGAGTGGGAGAGAGAGAAAGAGGGGGGTGAGAGAATGAGAGAATGAGAGAGAAAGAGTGGAAGAGAGAGGGAAGGGGGGAGAAAGAGAGAAAGGGAGAGGAGGGACAGTGCCTGAAGGACCCCTTCCCGTCACTAGGAGTCTAGGCATTTCACCAAGTGGCACGCTGGATTCGTATTAGTGATCCCCGGAATTTAAAATTATGAACTTGGTGGTCCCTGAGGTCAAAAGGTAGGGGACCCCTGCCCTATAGTGTCGTTTTGAGGATAGAAGTTGAAACAATTTATGTCCAGGATGTGAGGGATCTGCAGATATTTTCACAGCCCTGTTTTTGGCTTGTCCAGTATACAGGTCCTCAGTGGAAGGCAATTGTTTTTTCTGCAGTTCTAATTATCTGTGGACGTCTGTGTCTGTCTTGTTGGGTTGCGGAACCAAACCAGTCAGTTATAGAGGTCCAGGTGACAGACTCAATCATTCCTCTGTAGAACTGGATCAGCAGCTCCTTGGGCAGTTTGAGCTTTCTGAGTTGGCACAGAAAGAACATTCTTTGTTGTCCTTTTTTGACAATGTTTGTGATGTTAGGTGTCCATTTTAAGTCTTGAGATATGATAGAACCTAGAATACTTGAAAGTTTTATTTTTTATTTATTTATTTATTTTGTCACACAGCATATATAAGCATAAGCATGAAATAACTATACAATATATGAGCATATATATAAGCATGAGTATGTAATAACTATATTAATTGGATATAACGAAAAGAAACAATAGGACAGGAACTGTAGGCACGCTTGTGCTACTGTGTTGTCTAGTATTGTAAGAGGTGGTAGTATAGGAGGGTTTCTCCTACAATTGACCCTCATTTCTACAGTTTTGAGTGTGTTTGGTTCAAGATTGTTCCGGTCACACTACAAGGCTATTGTTCAACCTCCCATCGATATGCAGATTTGTCGTCATCTCGAAGGAGACCAATCACTGTTGTATCATCTGCAAACACCTGTACTTCAACAGGGGGATCTTTTAAGATGCAGTCATTGGTATACAGAGAGAAGAAAAGTGGAGAGAGCACACAGCCCTGGCGGGTGGGGGCTGTGCTAATTGTGCAGGGATCTGATGTGATTTTGCTTAGCTTCACCTGCTGCTTCCTGGCTGTTAAGTTTTGTTAGTATTCCTGTTTGTCTAGGAGTTGACTAGGTTTTGCCTTGGTGGGAGACGGACCTGTTTTTAACAATTCCATCAAAGGGAGCGCAACCTCAGCAAAGGATGGGATGAATTGTCTGTAAAAATTTGCAAATCCCAGGAAGCTTTGAAGTTGCTTACGTGTTCGTGGGAGTTGCCAGTCTAGCACAGCCTTCACCTTCCCCAGGTCCATTTTGATAGAATAGAATAGAATAGAATAGAATAGAATAGAATAGAATAGAATAGAATAGAATAGAATAGAATAGAATTTTTTATTGGCCAAGTGTGATTGGACACACAAGGAATTTGTCTTTGGTGCATATGCTCTTAGTGTACATAAAAGAAAAGATACCTTCATTAAGATAGCCCAGGTAGTCTAAGGACTCCTTATGGAACTCGCATTTTGACAGCTTTGCATAAAGTTTGGCTGCTTGGAGTTTTTTCAGCACTTGTTTGACTAGCTTGACGTGTTCGTCCATATTTTAGCTGAATATAAGAGTGTCATTCAGGTAAACTAAGACTCCCTTATACAGGTGTTCATGTAGCATCTCATTTATCAGCTGCATAGATACTGCAGGGGCCCATTGAAGCCCAAAAGGTATGACTCGGAATTGGAAGCTGCCAAGCAGGCAGTTAAACACCATTTTCCATTCATCTCTCTCCTTTATGCGGATGTGGTAGTCGGCTTCCCTTAGATCTAGCTTGGTGAAGATTTTGCCTTTTGATAAGTGGCTCAGCTAGTCCTTCATTAGGGGTAGGTGTTTTGTATGCAAATTGCATTGACATAGCAAAAACCCACACATAATCTCAGCCCCCCATTTTTCTTCTCTTTAAACAATACGGGGGCGGCCACTCTCAGTTTCGCTGGCTCGATGAACCCTCTGGCTAGGCTGGTGTCCATGAACTTCCTCAGCTTGGTCATTTCAGCAGGCGTCATGGAGGACATCGTGGGATTTGGTAACTTGGCTCCAGGTTCTAATTCAATGGCACAATCCATGGCTCGGTGAGGGGGGAGGATGTTACACTCCTCCTTGCTAAATGCTTTGGATAAGTTTATATATGCGGTACTTTAGGAATCTGGGTTTTGCCTGGAGGCCTGTCTGAACCAGCGGATGCTGTTTCTGGCGGCTGGTCCTTATGGGATGGCAGCTTCTTGAGAGGAGGGACAGGGGGCAGGGGGCCGATGCCAATTATGATTTTACAGTATCCATCTTCCCATTTAATGGTGGGGGCCCATTTGTCAAGCCAAGCAAGGCCCAATATGACAGATTTTGACATCTTTGGTGCCACTATAAATCGTATAAGTTCCTGATGTATCCCAAATTCCAATCTAACCAGTTCAGTAATTTGGGTGGCTGGGACTCTCCAATTAATGTCCCATCCACCTGTTCAAACTTAATTGGTTGCTTAAAGGCTCTTGTTTTGATCCCTAATTGTTCAACAATTGGAAGTCCAATTAAACATCTGGTACAGCCTATATCTATTATTGCTGTTACTTCTCCTTGCTCCCCAGTTTCCACACAATGCAGAAGAGAAGGAGAGACTGCTCTGACTTCCTGGAGGAGGAGGAGGACATGGAATGAGTAGAATATAGGTGGGTCAGAATGCAGGGTCTCCCCGAAAGCTTTCCACTCTGGGTGGAAATCAGGCTCCTGCTGGGTCCTTCCCATCTCCTTAGTGTCTCTCAGCTCCACTCCAGATGTTTCTTCTCAGCCTTCCATTTTGTGGGCTCGAGGCTCCCAAGAAGGTCTGCAGTGGGTCTGAAAAACCTGCAGATTCCTTATCTCAGTTTCCTTCCCATTGATGGAGCCCCAAACCTGGGAAGGGGGGCACAGCCCTGCAAGGGTGCAGAGGAGGAGGTAGTCAAGGAAGCCATAAAAAAAATGTTCTCCTTGACAATTGGGAGGTGGGGATGCAAATGATGGACAGTTAGACCCTCCCCCCACCCTGTGATGCTTGAGGGCCCCAATCCCAGCTGGCTGAAAGGCCCATCCAAACCCAGGAAGCAGACATTCTCTCCTGGGGCCATTCCTCAGCTCTTCCCTGGTCCCCATCCCAAATGGGCCCTGAATCA
Source organism: Ahaetulla prasina (assembly GCF_028640845.1). NCBI lineage: Eukaryota > Metazoa > Chordata > Lepidosauria > Squamata > Colubridae > Ahaetulla > Ahaetulla prasina. Next base: position 150,098,013 of record NC_080542.1, on the reverse strand, counting down.
CCTCTCCAGGTGTGCCCCTGGGATAAGGGCCAAGGTGAGGGGGGAACCAGCTCATAGCAGACACCCCATCACCTGATCAGGGCTGCTGCAACATCCACCCCACCCTATGTAGATTTAGGGAAAGTTAAAGAGACCTGCGGGAAAAGTACACAGAGAAATTAGACTGAGGGAAAGGTAGAGAAAAAGGCCTGAGAGGAAAGGAAGAGAGAGACCTGGGGAAAAGGTAAGAGAAATTAGCCCAAATCAAACAGAGAAATTAACCTGAGAAAAACATAGACAAATTCATGCTGGATTTGATTTAAATCAAGTCAGTTTAAATCACGATTTAAATCACTAGTAAAAAGGCCTGATTGAAATCAGCTGGATTTTAATCATAATTTCTAAAGAGCCATTGTCATCTCTGTCCCTCAGCGGCTCCTCCTGTGACCCATTCACTTCAACGGGAGGGACACATCGAGGGGAGGGACGTGGCCGGCAGCAGGCGAGGGGACCCCTGTTAACAGGCGCTGCCAGGATGGGTCATAAATGACAGGCGCTCTTTAAATGTAAGGACTCATTCTTGCTGGTAGTTAGAAGCTCTAATATTCATAAATAAAGAAATCCTGATGTATACAAATATATAATCATTATCTGCAAAAGAAAAATGGAGTATGCATTGTTTCTAAAAGGCTTAGCATAAAATGCATGTAACTGGAAAAATTTTAAGCTGTCTTTAAAAACATGTAACAGGCTCTTCGCCTTTGAAACGGAGATGAGCACCGCCCCCTAGAGTTGGCAACGACTAGCATGTATGTGTGAGGGAAACCTTTACCTTTACCTTTTAACCCTAACCATGGGGTGGGGGAGTGGGGAGGGTCTCTAACCTTAACAAGAGAAGATAGAGGGGGAGGGGCAGTGGGAGGAAGAACTGCCTCCTTCCAGAAGACCCCCAACTCTTCTCCTTCTTGGAAAGGGGGTGCAAATTTTAGGATTACACATTCTGGGGGATGTTATATACGGCCATGTGACAAGCACTCGCAGCTGATCGGTCCGCCGGCACTGCAACCGACTGGCGGGACTTAGAAGAGTGCTGATTGGCCGAGCCACTACAGCTCCACTATAAAAGAGCTGTCAGGGCTGAGGAAGCCAGTCCGCTCCCCCGATGTTTGCAATCGGGCAACTACAGTTAATAAAGTTGTATGAACGGTTGACCCGCCTCGCCTCCGTCATTGTGTTCTAAGGACAGAACAGGGGACACCAGCCAAATTCCCTATGAGCAGAAGCAGCTCTACAGTGCAGGGGGTCTCCAAACTTGCCCATTTTTAAGGTTTGTGGACTTCAACTCCCAGAATTCCTCAGGTAGCATAGCAGGCTCTGGACTTCTGGGAGTTGAAGTCCACAAGTCTTAAAAGTTATCTAGTTGGGGAACATCTGCACAGAGAAGTGAAGGACCAAGAGAGGTCTTTGCTGCCCTCTGCTGGGCGCTTGTAGAACTCATTCCTCAAGTACATTTTCTGTTTCTTTTTTTGCAAAGAGACAAATGAGTAATTAAACAGGAAATCTGCTTGAAAAGAGGAGGGGAAAGTCGTTTTTTCTGCTCCTTCCACTTTCGTTTTCTGAACGCAATGAAGACAAAGCGGAAGAACAGGCTTTCCTTAAAATAGATCCTGCAGGGAAGCAGATCCACCTGCCACCGGGGATTCCCGATTCCCTCCAACCAGGTGAGAACCCCCAAACTGGCATTTCATGGGTCAGGGGAGTCAAACGGGGTGAGAGCAGGGCTCCTCCTGGGCATTGGTGGAGAGCAGCTCCTTTTACACCAGAACAAGCGATTCCTCTTCTCTGGGAGAGGCTGGTGGGTGGGTAGGTGGCTGGGACGGCGGAGACCCCAATATTGGGAAAGGCGATCACCAGAGGGGCATTACGTGAGCAGCGGAGACCCTCGGAATCCCGTCTTCCTTGTTAGGTAAGGCAACAGGAGGAGGGAGGGAAAAGCAGGCAACGGGGCAACAAGCCTGGCTCAGAAGCAGCACCTGTCTTGTTGGTTTTTTTGGGGGGGGGAGATTCCAGGCAGTTTGGGGAGTGGGATTGCTCCTATTCTGAAGACTGCTGAGTTCTGTCCAGGCCGCCAAAAAAAGAAAGAGCCATAATTGAGTGCAGGGAGGGTCTCCTTCGTCCTACCCCTTTTCCATTCAGATGCCAAATTCTGGCTCTCCTGGGGGGGGGGCGGGGGGGGAATTAAACTTTGTCTTCTAGTCCAATCTCCTGCTAGTCCATTGCAAACAACTGCCTGTCCAATCTCTTTTTTAAAAGCCTCCAGTGTTGGAGCACCCCCGAACTTCTAGTGGCCAGTTGTTCCACTGTTAATTGTCCTCCTTGTTAGGAAGTTTCTCCTTCATTCCAGGTTGTTCTCTTCTAGATGAGTTTCCATCCCTTGTTTCTTGTCCTGCCTTCTTCTGCTTTGGAGAATAGGTTGACCTCCCCCGCCCCCTTTTCTTTGGGGCAGCCCCTCAAATACTGGAAGACTGATATCATGTCCCCCCAATGCTTTTTTAAAAAAATGCATAAACATTTTGAATACGGTGTACAGGGGGGAAAAAAGAGCAAAAAGAAATAGTAAGATATATACTAATAATAATAGTAATGGTGCAACAAAATAAGTGTAACTAAATTTCTCTTTATATTAGCTTTTTTGTAATCCTGTTGGTTATTTTGGCATCTTTATACTTATAAAATGTCTTTATATTTACTTCATCCATAGCACCAATCTTTCTACATCTGATTCCCCTAACCCTAATCCTTCTTTTGTCCAGACTGGCTAAAGCCGTTCTTCATAATTTTTGTCTCCAGGCCTTTAATCATCTTAATTGCTCTTTTTTGTACTTTTTCCAAAGTAGTTTCAATTCCTTTTCCTAGCCCTCCCTTCACCTCCCCACAGCTCTCTCCCCCTCCCCTCCCCCGTTGCATATGGCAGGCAACTGGTGGAGCTTACCTGGTGCAACCAGCTGGCAATCCTGATGCATCTCATTTCTCTCTCTTTTTTTTTTATTGAAAGAGTTTTAAAAAACAAAAACGAAAACATTTTTCCCCCTTTTTTCCCCCTCCCTCCCAAAAAAAACAAAAAACCCTTCCCCCCTCCCTCCCCCCCCCCCCGGCTTCCCGGGTCAATCACAAGGTATTGTTATACATAAACCAAACATAGAATAAAATTTTCCCTTCCAATCCAAATAACCACATCCAAAGCTTTTCATCTCCCAACCCCCTCCCCATTACATAAAATAACTTCCTAATTATTCAAAGACAATCTGATATTTCTTAATCTGATATCTGTTTTGTAGATAATCAATCCATTTTTTCCATTCAATTAAATATCTTTCCTGCGTATTGTCTTTTAAAAACGCTGAGATTTTAGCCATCTCAGCCAAATTAATGACTTTCAGTATCCATTCTTCTATTGTAGGGATCTCTTCTTCTTCCAGTATTGTCCAATCAACAGTCTTGCTGCTGTTATTAAATTCAGAATCAATTTAGTCTCAATCCCTGTACAATCCGTTATAATTCCCAAAAGGAAAAATTGTGGCAGGAACTTTATCTTCTTCTTCAGTACATTTTGAATAATCCACCAAATTCTTATCCAAAAGACCTTAATTTTCTTGCAAGTCCACCAAATATGAAAATATGTAGCGTCATCACAATCACACCTCCAACATTTCACTTGGATATTAGGATACATACATGATAATTTTTTGGGATCTAAGTGCCATCTATAAAACATCTTATAAAAATTTTCCCTTAAATTCTGTGCTTGTGTAAACTTAACATTTCGAACCCAAATTTTCTCCCATGTTTCCAACATTATTGGTTCCTGAATATTCTGTGCCCATTTTATCATACAATCCTTTACCAAATCCTTTTCCGAATCTATTTCAAGCAACCCATTATACAATCTCTTTATATGCTCCTGGGTCTGATTTCTAATTTGCTTTATTAAATTTTCCTCCCTTTGCATTATACCAATTTTTTGATCTTCTTTCCATCTAGCACTTATTTGCCCATATTGAAACCAAGTATAATTCCTCCTTCTTCATTTTAATACCTGTAATGATTTTAATTGCAATCTACCTCCTTCAGCATACAAAAGTTCTTTATAAGTAATCATTTCCTGTTTCTGTTCTATATTTATATTCTCTATTGCATGTCTAGGCTCGCCCATATAGGAATCTTGTAATCTAATTTATAGGAATATTTTTCCAGACCATAAAGAGCACTTCTCAACACATGATTCTTAAAAGCCCTATCCACTTTTTTCATAAAATAAATCGCATGCCATCCATATAACAAGTCATAACCTTCTATATTCAAAATTCTTTCCTCTGTTAAGTTAAACCAGTCACTTATTACTGAAAGGGCTACTGCTTCATAATATAGTTTAAAGTTAGGCATTCTTAAACCACCTCTTTCCCGTGAGTCCTGTATTATTTTCATTTTAACCCTCGCCTTTTACCCTGCCATATAAATTTGTTAATCCCAATCTGCCAATCTTCCAAATTTTTATCCTTTTTAATTATTGGTATCATCTGGAACAGAAACAAAAATCTAGGTAACACATTCATTTTAATAGCCACAATCCTTCCCAATAGGGATAACTGCAATTTCTTCCAGACACTCATATCATTCTGAACTTTTTGCCATAGCAAGTCATAATTATTCTTATAAAGTTTCTTGTTCGATAAACCCCTAAGTATTTAACCTTTTTTACTACCTCAAATCCTGTCATTTCCTCTAGTTTTTGTTTCTGTTGTATAGACATATTTTTAATTATCACTTTTGTTTTATTCTGATTTATTTTAAAAAAAAATTTGTTTTGTTTACATTTATACCCCGCCCTTCTCCGAAGACTCAGGGCGGCTTACAGTGTATAAGGCAATAGTCTCATTCTATTTGTATATTTTTACAAAGTCAACTTATTGCCCCCCCAACAATCTGGGTCCTCATTTTACCTACCTTATAAAGGATGGAAGGCTGAGTCAACCTTGGGCCGGGCTCGAACCTGCAGTAATTGCAGGCTTTGTGTTCTTAATAACAGGCTTAATAACAGGCTTTACCAGCCTGCACTATTCACCGGCCCTCGGTGAATACCTGATACCTTTCCATATTTATCAATTACTTCCAACAAAAATCTACTTGAATTTATAGGATTCGTTAACGTAACCACTACATCATCTGCAAAAGCTCTAACTTTATACTCATATTGTCTAATCTTAATTCTCTCTATTTTCATTAATTCTCGTATTTTATCTAATAATGGTTCCAGAGTCAAAACAAACAATAATGGTGATAAGGGACATCCCTGTCTCGTTCCTTTCGCTATCTTAATAACGTCTGTCAAGCTACCATTTACTATAATCTGTGCTGTTTGCTCTCCATAAATCGCTTTGATTATTCTAACAAAACAATCTCCAAATTGCATTTTCTATTAATTTAAATAAAAATCCCAATGCAATCGATCAAAGGCTTTCTCTGCATCCAAAAAAATAAGTGCTGCTGAAGTATTCTTCCTTTCCAAATATTCCAATATATTAATAATCTGTCTAACATTATTCCTCATCTGCCTCCCTTTTATAAAACCAGATTGATCAGTATGAATTGTGAATGCTCCAACACTGGAAATTTTTAAGAAAATGTTGGATAACCATCTGACTGAGATGGTGTAGGGTTTCCTGCCTGGGCAGGGGGTTGGACTAGAAGGCCTCCAAGGTCCCTTCCAACTCTGATGTTATGTTATGTTATGTTATGTTAATTCTTTGTTGTAAAACTAACATTAATCTATTTGCTATTATTTTTACAAAAATCTTATAATCATTATTTAAAAGTGAAATTGGCCTGTAGTTACCAGGTTTAGAGCAGTCTTGCTCCTCTTTTGGTATCAGTGAAATAAAAGATGTTTTCCATTACGGGGGTATTCCCACTCCTAATTGTATCTGATTAAATAATTCTTTAAGTGGGCCTAATATTTCATCCTGTATTTTTTTATAATAAGTTGCTGTAAGACCATCTGTACCAGGGGTTTTCCCCATTTTTAATTGTTTAATTGCCTCCACTATTTCTCCAGTAGCTATCGGCCGATTCAGCTCCTCCCTCTGTTCTAATGTTAGAATATTAACCTTATAATCTTTCAAATAATCATAAATGTCCCTATTCAATATTTTGTCTTTTGCATATAGTGCAGTATAAAATTCTGAGAATGCCTTTTAATTTTATCCTGTTGGTATATCTCTTTACCTTTATATTCTTATTTTTGTATGACACGTGCTTCCTGTTTCTCCCTTAAATTATATGCCACCCATCTCCCAGGTTTATTTGCATTACAAAAGGTATTATGTTTAGCATATTGTATATTCGTTGCCACCTGGTCTGCCATTAACATATTGAATTCACTCTGTAATATTTTTTATAGCCTCTTTAAGTTTGTGATCTTGTGGGTTTTGAATTAATAACTGTTGCTTCCTTTGAATTCCTTCTTCCAAGTACCTACGCTGCCTTTGTTTATTATTCCTTTGCCTATTGTCCAAGTAAATCAATATCCCTCTAATAAACGCTTTGCTCGCCTCCCACACAGTTCCTATAGGTGTCCCTTTGTACATATTAAAATCAAAAAATTCTTTCAACTGTTTCTTACAATAAGTTACATTATCCTCATATCTAAACAGATTTTCATTCAACCTCCATGTTCTACCACCTTTTTTCCCTTGTAATAATTCCATCCATACTGGGCTATGGTCAGTTAAACACCTCGGAAATATCTTCGTTTTCTTCACCCTATAAAGCAAGTCATTAGAAATTAAAATAAAATCAATACGTGAAAAAGATTGATGCCTATCAGAAAAAAAAGTAAAATCTCTTTCATCTGGATTCCGTAACCTCCATATATCTCTAAACTCAAAGTCTTCCATCATTTCAAAAAAGGATTTTGGTAATTTTGCATGTATAGGTATCTTCTTGGAGGAGGTTCTCTTATCCCTTCTTGTATCAATTACTCCATTCCAGTCTCCTAATAAAATAAACGAACTATAATCCCAGAGGGTCAACCTCTCATGTAACGTTTTGTAAAACTTTTCTTGTTGCTGATTAGGTGCATAAATACCTATCAGCAAAGTCTTTTTTGCATCTATCACCAGTTCAATAGCAATAAATCTTCCTTGAATATCTGCCTCAATTAACTTAGCTGGTATATCCTTCCTGATATATACAACAATTCCATGCTTCTTTTCCAAAGCTGATGCAACAAAATGGTTACCCAATTTTGAATTAATTAAATATTTTTGGTCTGATAATTTTATATGTGTCTCTTGCAAACAAATCACATCATTTTTAAATTGTTTCAAGTAGTGAAATATTTTCCTTCTTTTCTGAGCTGAATTCAAGCCATTAACATTCCATGACAAGATTCTATTTGCCATTACTGGCCTCCTGAAGCTTTGAAGCAGACAACGGAAGCTCCTCCTCCGGTATCTTCCATCTAGCTCCTCCCACAGCTTCCATACTGGGATCCTGGCTTTTACTTTGAGACTGTTGCTCTTCTTTACGCTTAAGGGCTCCTCTTGTCACCCTTTGCTCTTGTGGTTCCTCTAATACTGGCAGCAATGAAGGCTCTTGGATCACCTTGGCTTCTTGAATCTCTTGAAGTTTTTCTATCACTTCCATTTCGACTTTCAAAACTGTAGAGAAAATCCTTTGCCTTTAAAACAGTGTCAATTCTATATCTCCTTCCTTGATAGAATACTGTCAGTCCAACTGGCACCTCCCATCTGAATTGAATCTGGTGTTTTTTAAGTTCTTGTGTAAAAAAAGCAAATTCCTTCCTATCTCTTAACATCTTTGAAGGAATCTCTTTCAACACCTTCAGCTCCTGTTCTCCAATTTTTAAAGTTGTCTGATATGAAACTTGCAGAATCTGATTTCTCATAGTCCTTTTCACAAAATAAACCACAATGTCCCGAGGAAGCTTTCTCTGTCTTGCAATCCAGGAATTAACTCTATATATTTTATCAATTTGGTAAGCTACCTCTTGGGGTTCCACTTCAATAAATTCAGCCAATGCTTCTGATATAATTTTTCTTAAGTCTTCTCCTCGCTCTTCTTGCATACCACGAATTCTAAGAGCTCCTTCCATAAGTTTATATTGTAATATCACAACCTGATCTTCATTTTGATCCACTTTTTTCTGAACACCTTTCATTTTGTCTTCTAAATGCTTATTTGACTGAGAGATCTGTTGCATTTCCACTTCCAATCCCTCAATTTTTTTACTCAGTCCTTGAACTGCCATGAGAATATCTTCTCTTATTTTGCATTGAAATTCTCCATCATCTCTTTTTGCCTATCTTCAGAAAGTTTTAATTGTTCTTTCAATATTTCCTCAAGACTTGGTTCAGATCCCCTTCTTCCAGAAGGCTTTAAAGGTTTAGCTGCCATTCTGTCTTCAAAAGAATCAGGAATTCAAACTTAATAGCTTTCCTTCCTCCTTTCAGTATAAAAACTCCGTTTGTAACAATCCACAAATAACGCTACTTCATCGTACTAAAAATTTTTTACTTTCACTTTCAGACGCCATTTTAAAAGTCAATTAATCAAAGACAAAGAAAGGTTTCAAGTTTCAAAAAGGGAGTCGGTACTTGCCGTGCTGATTCTACATCAAAGATCAAACACTTGTGAAATTCCCGTCTGCTTAGAAAATCAATCAATTTAATAAGTTCTTTTGAGCAGAAGCGACATTCCCACTCCTTTTTCCTGATAAAAACAGGAGCGTGTTGGAGGAACTCAATGAAATTGAGATGCAAAGCAATGACGTAGCCAACGGTGCTGACAAATTCCCTGAAATCAAGAAAAAGATCCAGAATTTCAAGAATCTATTAAAGCAACACAGGCAGACTTTCCAGAAACAGCTGGCCGGAATGTTGCCTTCCATCCGGGGAGGAGGGCAGGAGGAAGGGACCCTGGTGGACCTCTTGATGTCCGTCAACCAGTCGCCCTTCAACAGTCAAAGACTCTACGAATTTCTGGACACCAAGGAAAGAGAAACTAATCATGTCAACTCTTATTTGACTATTCTAAGTGAAAAAAAAGTTATCTCATCCAAGACCAAGCTGGAAAAAATAGTCCTTGACCCAAAGAATTTATATGTAGTCTCCTTTATATTCACTTCTCTACATAAAACAGAGCCATTTCTGTTGAGCTTACAGGACTGGCTTCATGATCATTTGGTGCAAGAATCAGTGAAGTTGACAAGGTCCAGTCTTGGGCAGGAGGAAGACACACCCTGGTTTGAAGACCAGGAGAAGACCCGCAATGCTCGCCGAGCTGCCAAATCCATCAAAGACTTTTTCAGTGTGAATCAATCCAGAGAGAAGATCCGCTTTGTTGTGGCCTCACTCCCAGATGTGGACAACCCAGGAGCCTCAATATACCTTTATGAAGATGGAGAGCTGGTCAGCAAGAACTTTGAGTTGCCCTCAAAACCTCTCCCTTTCCTGATCAGTGAACTGAGACATGACAGCATTCAGCTGAAGTTTCAACCAGCTGAATATGGGAAGGCTACAATCTCCAGCTATCTGGTAGAGTACAAGGTTGCAGCGGAAGAAAACTGGAAGACTGTGAGGACAAAGGATGCTGGGGAGATGTTCCTGCTGAAAGATCTGCCTCCAAACACAGAATACCAGTTCCAGTACGCTGCTTGTTGCAAGCTTGGATTTAGTAAATCCAGTGACCTGAGCCCACCCATTAAGACCCTTCCCACCAGCCCTCCTGAGAAATTAAGAATGGTTACTGCAGCATCTTCTGTCATCTCTGTGGCCTGGATGAGTCCCAGCATCATTGCCTCAGGAATTGTGGTCAAGGAGTACAAGGTGGAGTACAGAACGGTGGAGGCTGGAATTGGGAAACACCAATGGACTGAAAAAAGGACTGGGAGAAAAACAGAATTTTATCCCATTGAACGTCTAAAGCCCCAGATGATGTATAGAGTACGGGTGTCAGCTGTGTGTGATAATGGAGCTTTGAGTGTCCCCAGTGAGGAGGTGGAGGTCTCCACATCACTGGAGGAAGAAAATGCAGACAATGTAACCCATCAGTTCCTTCAGGAAAGCTCCCTGGTGGAGGACAGACAGCCATTAGTGTTCATTCTTCCTTTGAAGGAAGTCTCCTTAGATGCTTCCACCTCCTGTCTAATGTACCAGCTTGGAAAGGAGAACCTGGAAGTGCCCAACAAAGTGATCCTGGTCAGGGGAGAAACAGGATGTGGGAAAACCACTCTGATCAATGAGATGATCAATTATATCCTGGGTGTTCAGTGGGAAGATAATTTCAGATTCAAACTCATTCATGAAACCTCCCAGAGAAGAGAAGCTGGAAGCAGGACGTCTGAAGTCAGAGCCTACATGGTGAACCATCAGAAGTGCTTCCGAATTCCCTATTCTCTCACCATCATTGACACTCCAGGATTTGGAGGCACAAGAGAGCAAGACAAACTGGTTGAGGAGCAACTCCTGGAGTTTTTCTCCACCCCAGGGGGCATTGACCACGTGGATGCCATCTGCTTGGTGGCCCAGGCCTTCCTTGCCCATTCAACTCACATCCAAAAACGTGTCTTGATTCCATGCTTTCCATGTTGGGAAAAGACCTGAAGGAAAACATCCAACTCCTCATCACCTTTGCGGATGGGGGGACCCCACCTGTCCTTGAGGCCCTCAAGGAGGCTCACCTGCCATGTGCTCAGGATGAGTCGGGAATCCCTCTGCACTTCAGATTCAATCATTCAGCCCTCTTTGCTCCCCAAGAAAATGGAGGAAGCCCGAATGCTGCTGCTGAAATGTTCTGGAAAATGAGCACCAAGAGCATGAAGGATTTCTTTAACTCATTAAAGATGGTGGAGACCAAAAGTTTAACCTTGACCATGGAGGTCCTCAAGGAACGTCAGGAGCTGGAAGCTGCTCTTAGAAGACCTCCCCCACCTAAAGTTGAGCAAGTGCACCCAAATAATTTCCAGATCAGTATTGATCCAGCAACCATTGGGAAGCTTTCAGTTTCCAGGTGCCAGGCGGAATATCGGATTGCAGAGAGAATTGGAAAAGTCGCGATGCAAATGACCCTAAGGATCAATTCCCCTTTGAAGATGTCCACCCAAATCTTTGGTACCAATTCCGATGTGCAGCTGTGACTCAAGGAGGGCTCGGTCAATGGAGCGAGGCGATCACTTGCGTCTGTCCTATGAGAAGGCCGGCTGAGGTAACTGGAGGAGGAGGAGGAGGAAGAGGAGAATTAGAATAGCCTGATATTAGTTGTGGATGCTCCTTGTCTGGAGATTTTTAAGAAAAAACTAAGCAGTCAGTTGACCGAAATGATATAGGGTCTCCTGCTTGAGCAGGGGTTGAACGAGAAGGCCCCCTAAGTCCCCCACTCCCCACTGAGGGAGGAGAGCCATGGGGCTGGGGAGGTTCCCGAGTGGTTGGCCGGGAACGTAGGGGGTAACCTAGAGGAAGACAATCTGGGGGTACCCTTGGAGACAATCTGGAGCTGTAGCAGGAGCAGCTAAAGCCTCAGAGAACAGAGTCTCTTCAAGCATGGAGCTGGTTGTGGGGAGCTGCCAGCCACTTAGGACATCAACCCCCCCGTTCCTGAAACCCCCGAAGTGCAGGGTCCCAAGAATTGAAGGGCTGCATAAAAAGGGGAGTGGCATGTGGGGGGGGGGGAAGGTTCAGATGGGTCTGCCTCAAGGGCAGTGAGGCGGGGGTGGCTTGTTTTTACCCCCCCTCCAATTCCTCCCTGTGTCTTCTGGGGGAAGAGTGTTCCTGGCAACCTCCCTGCAAGGCAGCCTCTCCTTTGGCTGACTCTGTTTCGCTTCCCATGCAGAAATCCCGGGTTTTGTGCTGTGCGACTGGTCTGGAAATGCCTGGAAGCATCGGAGGTAAAGTCTTGGCCCCTGGGGGTGGGTGGGGTGGAAGATATTGTCCTGGGTGGAGGGAGAGGCTTTGATGCCTGTATGCTGCTGACTGGACGCCTTCTTCTCTCCTCTCCCCTTTGGGTTGCAGGGCCTGAACGGAGGATCGTCCTGGTGGGCGAAAGTGGAAGTGGGATAAGTGCAACGGGAAACACAATCCTGGGAAGCAAAGTCTTTCACTCTGGGTGGTCACCAAAGGTAGTACTAAGAGTATGCCAGAAGGAGGAGACGCAGCTGAATGGCAGGAAGGTTGTGGTTGTAGATATGCCTGGCTTTCTCCATACCAGTCGTGCAGACAAGTATATTGCTGCAGGAGTGAGAAAGAGCATGAAGTTTTGCTCCCCGGGTCCCCACGTCTTTCTGCACGTCATGCATCCTTTGGGTTTCTTCCGGCAGATCAAAACGTTTTTTGGCCATAAAGCCACGAATTACACGATCATCTTGTTCACCGGCAAAGATAGCCTGGAAGGTGAATCTCTAGAAAATTTTATATCTTCCAGAAAAGAAAATCTGAAGGAATATATTGCTGAATGCGGGAACCGGTTCCTGGCTTTCAACAACAAGGCCGAAGGGGCGGAACGAGAGGCTCAGGTGGCTGAACTGATGGCCATGATCGATGATCTGGTGTGGAGGAACAGATGTGCTCCTTGTTACACGGAAGACATGATGAACGTCAGCAAAAGACACAACTTCTGATTGTTTCCCTTTCCCTCAGAGACCAGAAAGTCTCTCTAATTCAGCCTCTCCTCCAGGGGTGAAATCTAAAAAAATTTGCCACCAGTTCTGTGGTCGTGGCTTGGTGGTCGTGGCTTGGTGGTTATGTGACTGGGTGGGCAGGGCCTACATGACACCAATCACATCATTCTTTCTTCTCTTTCTCTCTCCCTTTCTTTCTCTTTCTTTCTTCTCTCTCTCCCTTTTTTTCTTCCTTCCTTCCTTTCTCTTTCTTTCTTCTCTCTCTCTTGTCAGCCCCGCTTCACCAGGGCTGTCATTCTGGCGGGGACGGCAGCCGACGGAGTCAACCACTCCACATTCCAGCCATTCGGGAAGCCTCACCCTGCCTCCACTTGCTAGCCCTGCATCCTGTCGCTCGCTGGTGGCTCCCTCTCCTCGCTGATTCTGATCTTGCGTGATATTGCAGTGCAGTACTTTAGGCCTCGGTTCTTTGCGAACTGAAGCCTGCACAAGAATGGAGGAAAGGCCTCCCTATTTGCAAAGCCTTTTGCTGTGGATCTCGAGTAGGTCTCGGTTTGCAGAGATCTGAGGCCTAAAGTATTGTAGTCAGTGGTGAAATGTAAAATTTGTTGCTACCAGTTCTGTGGGTGTGGCTTGGTGAGCCATGTGATTGGGTGGGCGTGGCCAAACCCCCCTTTTTTTAAAAAGCATTTTTTTACTACCAGTTCGGGCAAATAGGTAGTAAAAAAATGTTTAAAAAAAAATAAAAAAGGTTCCGATGATCCCAGCTGTCCATGTGATCATCAGAACCTTTTTTTTTTTTTACTTTTTTAAAGCATTTTTTTCTACTGGTTCACCCAAACCAGTAGTTTTTATCATTACCGGTTCATGCGAACCGGAGGAAACTGGTAGCATTTTATCCCTGACTGTAGTGCAAGATCATGTGAGATCACGGCTCCCAGAAGCTTCCAGTCTTAGTGCGAAAAGCATTGGCAAGCCAGTGGCAATATGTGATATGATTTTTTTTTTGTCACAAACATCAACATAAATCTGCAAAATATCATATAAGCATATATATGACCAAAATATGTAATAATTGTATTAATTTGATATAATAATAATAATAATAATGAAAGGAATTAATTATTAATAAATAATGAAATGAAACATTAGGACAGGAACGATAGGCACTTTTGTGCTCTTATGCACGCTCCTTATAGTCCTCTTAGGAATGGGGTGAGGTCAATAGTAGACAGTTTTTGGTTGAAGATTTTGGGGTTTGGAGTAGAGACTATGGGGTCAGGTAATGAGTTCCAAGCATTAACAACTCTGTTACAAAAGTCATATTTTCTGCAATCAAGATTGAAGTGGTTAACATTAAGTTTGAATCTATTGTTTGCTCTTGTATTATTGCGATTGAAGCTGAAGTAGTCTTTTACAGGAAGGACATTGCAATAGATGATTCTGTGTGTTAAACACAGGAGTCGGTGGAGTTCTAAGTTTTCTAATCCCAGGATTTCAAGTCTGGTGGTAGAAGGTATTTTGTTGTTTTCAGAGGAGCGGAGAACTTTTCTTGTAAAATATTTCTGGACGCGTTCAATTGTATTAATGTCAGAGATGTGGTATGGGATCCAGACAGGTGAGCTATATTCAAGAATAAGTCTAGCAAATGTTTTGTATGCTCTGGTTAGTAGTGTAGAGTTTTTGGAAAAGAAGCTACGCAAAATTAGGTTTACAACTCTTAGAGCCTTTTTTGGTATGTAGTTGCAGTGGGCTTTGGTCACTGCTCCAATCTCTTTGGCTTGGAAAGGTAAATAAATTAGCCTGAGGGAAAGATAGAGAGCAAGGCCTGAGAGGAAAGATGGGGAAAGGAGGAGGAAGGGAAAAGAGATCGAAAGGAAGGGAGGCAAGCCGAAAGGGCACAGGCAGTGGAAGGAGTGGCCAGCAAACAGCATGAGAAGATGGAGAGAGAGAGGAAGGAAGAGCCGACCGGCTGACTGACTACCGTCCCACAGTGTGACCTCCCTGTTTGGAAGAGATGACAAGACAGCAGAGTCCAGATGACCAAAGCAGGTGGAGCTGCCTGAGCGAGGGATCAGGGTGGACTGGCAGCCATAATGACAGACAGTTGCACCTGGGTGCCTGGAGAGCAGGGCCAGGAGAACCTGGACTTTCAGGAACAGATTCTGGGGGAACATCTGCCAACACCAAACACTGCAGATCTTAAATGCAAATTGATAAATACAAGAACCAGTGTAACAAATTGCCTGAATTTATCCTCTTGTTAAACAATGGTACATTTGATATTATATTTGTTTGTGAAACATGGCTGAACTCATCCCTCCCTGACTCCATTATTCCAAACAAAGAGTATCATGTTAACCTGCAGAGGAGGTGGAGTGTCTATCTTTTACAAAAAGTCACTGAATCTAAAAAATATTCAAGTTTCGCATAAACTTTCTCTTCCTGAGACTATTGTATGCAACCGGTCCCTTAACATCACACTTCGATTCTTACTATGCTACAGAGCCCCTGACTACGACATCGCTCATGCAAACAAGTTAATCACACTACTAACATGGGCTACCTCTTGCCCGTATCCTCTCATCTTCCTGGGTGACCTTAATCTACCTTCTATTAACTGGATAACAAATGAATGTACAACTGAACCCATCCATGCTACCCTATACAACGCTGTTACAAACCTAGGCCTTGAACAACTAGTAACTAACAATACAAGACTCAACAACTGCCTTGACTTCATCTTCTGCAACAACACAAACTCAATTTATGGACTACAAATAAAAGAACCCTTTTCCAACAGCGACCAATATTACGCCCTTACATAAATCGTCATAATAATGGTATTATTCATACCATTCAAGGTGTTAGAACGTCTTTAAAGCGCTCCATGGCATAGGGCCGGGCTATCTACGGGACCGCCTGCTGCTACCGAATACCTCTCACCGACCCGTGCGCTCTCACAGAGAGGGACTCCTCAGGGTGCCGTCGGCGCGACAGTGTCGTCTGGCGACGCCCAGGGGAAGGGCCTTCTCTGTGGGGGCTCCCGCCCTCTGGAATGAACTCCCCCCAGGACTCCGTCAACTTCCGGACCTCCGAACCTTTCGTCGCGAGCTTAAAACTCACCTATTCATCTGCGCTGGACTGGGTTAGTTTTTAAACTTATGGGTTTTTTAATGGGTTTTATTCTAAATTTTTAACGGTGGCCAATTCAATAAGTTTTTTAATTATATTTTAATCGTATGTATATTGTATTATTTTGTATTTTTACCAGGCTGTGAACCGCCCTGAGTCCTTCGGGAGAAGGGCGGTATAAAAATTTAAATAATAAATAAATAAATAAATAAATTCCAAACTACAATTTCAAAAAAGCCAACTATGATCTTATAAACTATGACCTCTCATTTCTTGACTGGCAAAATCTATTCTCAACCTGCATCACTGCAGAAGACCACTATAAAGTTTTCCTACTTGAAGTCAATAGAGTCATTAATCTTTACATACCACAAACCACCACCAAAACCAGAAAAAACAAATTACCCATATCAATAAAAAAGCTCCAATCCAAAAAAAAAACCCTCTGGAGAAGAAACGAAAAGGGCTATGTAGCAAATTTCAAAAACCGCTACAGAAATATATGCAATCAAATAAAAACTGAATATACCAATTACCACACCAAGCAAGAAGGCCTCTTGCGCACAAATTCCAATTGTGCTTTTTATAATTTTGAGAACAACAAACGTAAAAACTCGAGATCCATCCCACCACTAAAAGAATCTAATGGCAAATAATATAATAATGAAACAGGTAAAGCAAACCTTTTCAACACATTCTTTGGCTCAGTCTTTGCTAACAGTAATGGCTCATACACGACATTCCCCTATCGTACCAACAATGAGTACAACGACCTAACACATATAGATTTCACAGAAGATAATGTTGAAAAAGCTCTTCCCAAACTGAAACCATCCCTCTCTATTGGACCTGATGGACTATGTGCATACTTTTTAAAAAAGCTTTCCACTAATATAGCAGAACCCCTAAGCATAATCCTTGAAAAAGCTTTCACGACCAGGTCCCTTCCCTTGCCTCACTTGCCATGGTCATCCCAGTCTTCAAAAAAGGAGACCCCAGCCTAGCTGAAAATTACAGTAATGGAATCTATCATCAACCAATCCATTACCCTCCACCTAGAAACAAACAATCTACTCTCTAATAAACAATTTGGTTTCAGAAAAAAATTATCATGTAATTTACAACTTCTCCACTGCAAAAACATATGGACTACAAATCTTGATCGAGGCAAAGCAATAGATGCAATTTACATAGACTTTTGTAAAGCTTTTGACTCAGTAGTACATGATAAACTTCTCCTAAAACTAAAACTAAAACTAAAATCCACGGCAGCTCAGGACCCCTCCAAAATTGGATAACAGTTTTCCTGTCAAACAGACAACAAGTGGTCAAAATTGGCAATGCTCTATCAAACCCTGTTCCTGTCAAAAATGGTGTTCCCCAAGGCAGCGTTCTTGGACCAACACTCTTCATATTATACATTAACGATCTCTGTGACCATATTACAAGTAATTGTGTTCTCTTTGCTGACGATGTCAAATATTTAACACCATCACCAATACAGCTACCCTTCAAAAAGACCTTGACTTTGTATCTGAATGATCTAAAACTTGGCAACTCCAAATCTCAACCAGCAAATGCTCAGTCTTACATATTGGAAAAAAGAACCTAAACACTAAGTACAAGCTCAATGGACATTACCTTGCAGATGACCCCCACCCTGTTAAAGACCTTGGAGTTTTCATATCAAATGATCTAAGTGCCAAAGCCCACTGCAACTACATCGCAAAAAAGGCCCTAAGAGTTGTAAACCTAACGTTGCGTAGCTTCTTCTCCAAAAACACCACACTACTAACCAGAGTATATAAAACATTTGCTAGACCAATTCTTGAATACAGCTCGACTGTCTGGAACCCATACCACATTTCTGACATCAATACAATTGAACGTGTCCAGAAATATTTTACAAGAAGAGTTCTCCACTCCTCTGAATACAACAAAATACCTTATGCCACCAGAGTTTAGAAAACTTAGAACTACGCTGCCTTCAACATGACCTGAGTTTAACTCATAGAAACATTTATTACAATATCCTTCCTGTCGAAGACTATTTCAGCTTCAACGGCAACAATACACGAGCACACAATAGATTTAAACTTAATGTTAACCACTCCAATCTTGATTGCAGAAAAAATGACTTCAGTAACAGTTGTTAATACTTGGAATACACTATCTGACTCTGTGGTCTCTTCCCAAAATCCCCAAAGCTTCAACCAAAAACTGTCTACTATTGACCTCACCCCATTCCTAAAAGGACTACAAGGAGCGTGCATAAGAGCACAAGTGTGCCTACTGTTCCTGTCCTATTGTTTCCTTTCGTTATATCAATTAATATAGTCATTACATACTCATGCATATCAGAACAACTAGACACAAGAACAGTTTTTTCCCGAAGGCCATCACTCTGCTAAACAAATAATTACCTAAACACTGTCAAACTATTGACTAAATCTGCACTACTATTAATCTTCTCATCGTTCCCATCACCCATCTCCTCCCGCTTATGACTGTAACCTCCACGTATGACTGTAATATGACTGTAACTTTGTTGCTGGCAATCCTTATGATTTATATTGATATATTGACCATCAATTGTGTTGTAAATGTTGTACCTTGATGAACGTATCTTTTCTTTTATGTACACTGAGAGCATCTGCACCAAGATAAATTCCTTGTGTGTCCAATCACACTTGGCCAATAAAAAATTCTATTCTGTTCTATTCTATTCTATTCTATTCTATTCTATTCTATTCTATTCTATTCTATTCTATTCTATATATATACTTATATATTGTATAGTTATTTCATGCTTATGCTTATATATACTGTGTGACAAAATAAATAAATAAAAAGAAAAGAAAAGAAGCAGCTCTACAGATCAGAGGGTCTCCAAACTCGGCAACTTTAAGCCTTGTGAACATCAACTCCCAGAATTCCTCAGGTAGCATAGCAGGCTCTGGACTGCTGGGAGTTGAAGTCCACAAGGCTTAAAGCTGTCCAGTTGGGGAAACAGCTGCGGAGTGAAGTACCAATAGAGGTCTTTGCTTCCCTCTGCTGGACGGTTGTGGAACTCATTTCTCAAACACATTTCCTGTTTTTTTTTCTTCTTCCAAAGTAAAGAGACTTAAATAAATAATTAAATAGAAAGGCTGCTTGAAAAGAGCAGGTGAAAGGTATTTTTTCCTGGTCCTTCCTCTTTCGTTTTCTGAACGCACTGAAGATAAACTTCACTGAAGTTTCACTGAAGTGAAGTGAACACTGTGTGTTCACTGAAGATGAACACACAGAATCATCTATTGCAGTATCCTCCCTGTAAAAGACTACTTCAGCTTCAACCGCAACAATACACGAGCACACAATAGATTTAAATTTAATGTTAACCACTCCAATCTTGATTGCAGAAAAAATGACTTCAGTAACAGAGTTGTTAATACTTGGAACACACTACCTGACTCTGTGGTCTCTTCCCAAAATCCCCAAAGCTTCAACCAAAAACTGTCTACTATTGACCTCACTCCACTCCTAAGAGGTCTGTAAGGGGTTGCATAAGAGCACAAGAGTGCCTACCGTTCCTGTCCTATTGTTCTCTTCATTATAGTATTATATGCATACTTTTACTTATATATACTTTTTCTCTCATGATGAATTATTCTTTAGTTGATGATTGTATATACTGTTGTGACAAAATCAAATAATAAAAAAATAAATAAAATAAAGCAGAAGACGATACTTTACAATTCCCAGGCTGAGTCTTGGACCCAGGACTGGAAGTGCAGAGTGGTGGTCCAGCCTTTGGAGCTGCTCCCCCCTCTTGCTAGAGGTTGAGGGTAGGGCAGGTGAGGGGCTTCTCAGAAGTCCCCTGCTTTGAGGAAGACCCTCCACTTCCCCCCTCCTCTCCCTCAACCTCCCAGGCTGGAGCAGACATAACATAACATAACATAACATCAGAGTTGGAAGGGACCTTGGAGGCCTTCTAGTCCAACCCCCTGCCCAGGCAGGAAACCCTACACCATCTCAGTCAGATGGTTATCCAACATTTTCTTAAAAATTTCCAGTGTTGGAGCATTCACAACTTCTGCAGGCAAGTCGTTCCACTTATTAATTGTTCTAACTGTCAGGAAATTTCTCCTTAGTTCTAAGTTGCTTCTTTCCTTGATCAGTTTCCACCCATTGCTTCTTGTTCTACCCTCAGGTGCTCTGGAGAACAGCCCAACTCCCACTTCTCTGTGGCAGCCCCTGAGATATTGGAACACTGCTATCATGTCTCCCCTAGTCCTTCTTTTTGTTAAACTAGACATACCCAGTTCCTGCAACCGTTCTTCATATGTTTTATCCTCCAGTCCCCTAATCATCTTTGTTGCTCTTCTCTGCACTCTTTGTAGAGTCTCCACATTTTTACATCTTTTTTACATTGTGGTGACCAAAACTGGATGCAATATTCCAAGTGTGGCCTTACCAGGGCATTATAAAGTGGTACTAGCACTTCACGTGATCTTGATTCTATCCTCTGTTTATGCAGCCCAGAACTGTGTTGGCTTTTTAACAGCTGCTGCACACTGCTGGCTCATATCTAGATGGTTATCCACTAGGACTCCAAGATCCCTCTCACAGGTACTACTATTGAGCAAGGTACCACATATACGGTACTGGTGCATTTTGTTTTTTGGCCTAAATGTAGAACCTTACTTTTTCACTGTTGAATTTCATTTTGTTAGATAGCGCCCAATGTTCAAGTCTGTCAAGATCTTTCTGTAACTTGAGCCTATCTTCTGGAGTGTTGGCTATTCCTGCCAGCTTGGTGTCATCTGCAAATTTGATGAGTTCCCATCTATCCCTCGTCCAAGTCATTGATGAAGATGTTGAAGAGTACTGGGCCTAAAACAGAGCCTTGGGGTACTCACTGCATACTTCCTCCATGTGGATGTAGTTCCGTTGAGGACTACACGTTGAGTGCGTTGGTCAGCCAGTTACGAATCCATCTGGTGGTGGTGCTGTCTAACCCACATTTTCTACTTTATCTAGTAGTAGGTTATGGTCTACTTTATCAAATGCTTTACTGAAGTCCAAGTAAATTATATCAACAGCATTCCTCTGGTCTACTAATTTTGTCATTTTGTCAGAGCGCCCAACCTTCCGCCGAAAATTCAAATCGCCAATCAAACGCGGAACCGGAAAGGCGGCCCGCGATTGGTTCAAACAAGAAAGGCGCCAAGTCTAACCAAACGACTGTCATTATAGGCGCGCCTCAACCAAAGTGGAAAGAAAATTTTCACAAAGCCCAAGATCGAGGGAGTACGGCAGGCTTGAAGTAGATACGGGATCAGCGATCACCATCATGTCCTGGGACACTCTGGCAAGTCGCTGCCGTCCGTCAAGCGCCATCTGCAAGCACAGCTACGAGTACACGACTACCAGGGAATCGCATCCTGTTCGAGGGACCACCTCCGTCCGAGTCGAGCACGGCCCTCACAAAAGACCCTGCCCATCACGATCGTCGAAGGAACTCTGCCCAGTCTGTTGGGACTAGACTGGTTTCGTGCCCTGGGCATGGGAGTGACTGGCATCTACAGAAGTGACTGCAATTTGAGAGACATTCTCTTTAACGAGTTCAAGATGTCTTCAAGGACTGCCTGGGCAAGTACAAGGGGACCCCTATTTCCTTCAACTTAGACCCCAGGTAGCCCCCATTAGGCTTAAGGCGAGAGTCCTTTGCCCTAAAACCAAAAATCGATAAGGAGCTGGACAAGCTCATAAATCAGGGATTTTGGTGCCAGTCGATCACGCAGTGGAGACGCCAATCGTCACCCCATTAAACCGGACGGGTCAATTAGAATTTGCGCTGACTACAAGGCGACGCTTAACAAGGCCTTACAGAAAGCTGTGACCCGGTTCCTGAGTGCAACACTTATTGCACTCTTGGGGCAAGGGCAAGTCTTTGCAAAGTTAGACTTGGCCCAAGCCTACCAACAACTGCCAGTAGACGCCCGCACAGTCAAGCCCAAACGATTGACGCACAGGGGGCATTCAAGTGCACCATTGCAATTTAGTTAGGTGGCACCAGGGCTGTTCCAAAACCTGATGGAACGCTTACTGCAAGGGCTCCAGGGTAGTTCCTACTTCGATGATGTCCTAATTTCAGGAAAACATGGAGGAATTGGGGAGCGTTAAGAAAGGTCTTGAGCATTTTCCGGACAGCCGGATTAAAGGTCAAGACAAATAAATGTCAGATAGGGGTCGAATCGGTCGATTTTTTGGGCTACCGGATAGACAAGAAAGGAATTCACCCTACTGAGAGCAAGGTTAAGGCAATTAGGAAGGCTCCAGCGCCCAAAAACAAAGCAGAGCTGCAGGCATTCCTGGATTAATTTTTACGCGGTCTTTTTAAAGAACAAAGCAACTGCTATGGAACCGCTGCATAGGCTCTTAGGGAAAAATACTGTTTGGTCTTGGGAAAGTCAGAAAATAGGGCTTTGAAGCAGTCAAGAACCTGCTCTCAAGTGATAGCCTGCTCATCCAATATCACGACTCACTACCCTAGTGCTGGTTTCGATGCGTCACCTTATGGGGTGGGGCTGTACTCAGCCATAGACTTCAAACGGCACAGAAGCCCCTATAGCGTTCTACTCTAGAACAATGTCATCCCCAGAGAGGAACTCCAGCCAATTAGACAAAGAAGCATTAGCCATTGTATCAGGGGTCAAAAAATTCCATGAGTATGTCTTTGGGCGGAATTTTGAAATTGTGACTGACCACAGACCGTTATTGGGACTACTGGCTGGCGATCGCCAACACCTGTGGCACTGTCGCCACGCTTGACTCGATGGACTATATTTTAGCCGCTTACTCATACAAGCTGCAGCATCGACCGAAAGAAGTGGGCATGCAGACGCTTTGAGCCGATGCCCACTGCCGGGGAAAGATCCCACTCCGGGACACCCATCCTCCTTATTGACTCGTTGGACTCTGGCCCAGTCACATCAAAGGAAGTGGCTGCATCATACCGACATTGTGTTAAGGACTGTACCGGTTGGGTACAGAGAGGGTGGCCCACGCGCCGTAACGGTTCAAAGAATTTGTTAAGAAACGTGATGAGCTCTCGCCTCAAGGGGGTGCCTGTTATGGGGTGATCGCACAATTCCTGTTAAGTTAAGGGGCAAGGTATTGGACCTCCTCCACGAGGGTCACCCAGGCATCGTGAGGATGAAGGGGTTAGCTAGGAGCTATGTATGGTGGCCACTCATGGACGCAGAGATTGCTGAGAGGGTAGGGAAATGCCAAGCTTGCCAAGAGTCCAGACCGCTACCTCCAACAGCCCCAGTCAGAGAATGGGAAAAGCCCCAAGGGCCTTGGTCAAGAATCCACATTGACTTTGCTGGCCCCTTTCACGGCCAAACGTTCCTAGTGGTGGTGGACGATTTTCCAAATGGTTAGAGATCATACTTATGAAGTCCACCACAGCCGAAACAGTAATCGCAACCCTGCGCCACCTATTCGCAATCACGGGTTGCCGGACACTCTGGTGTCCGGCTACAATGGGCCCCACCACGGCAGCCCAGTTTGAAGAGTACCTGGCAGAGGAAGGCATCCGACATGCCCTCTCTGCACCTTTCCACCCTGCCGAATGGCCTTGCAGAGCGCTCCGTCCGGAGCGCTAAGGAGGCATTGTCCAGGCTCAAGCCAGGTGACTGGCAAACAAAATAGACTTTTTCCTAGTCCCAGCATAGAACCCCAAGCACAGCCACTGGGAAAAGCCCAGCGAATTGCTAATGGGACGAAACTCCGTGCCCACTTGACGCTTGAACCCCCATTACACACCCGAGGTTACAAGGGGAGATAGAAAAACAAGGAAATGAGCATAGGCGACCGGGTGTGGGCCCGAACTATGGGGACGGCCCTAGTTGGCTCGCAGGACAAGTAACAAGAATAACAGGGCCAAAATCGTATGTGGTAGAGCTACCAGACAACTGGCGGGCGCCACATAGACCAGTTAAGGAAACGAATAACTGACCAAACCAACCAACAGAGACAGGAAATGACCAATACCACTTTGAATCCACAGCTGACAATGACCCGGGAGGCGCAAGACTTAGCTGAGGTCCCAGAGTTCCAGCGACGCCATCAGGTCCCGAGGAAACAGCAAGGAAAATCCCAAAATTAATCCAAAGCCGGATGGCCAAGAAAAGAGTCGGCTAATAATCCAGAGCCCGATGGCCCAGAGAAAGAGCTGGAGGAGAAACAGCCTCCGACCAGCTCAAACACCACCCAGAACTGAACCGCAGGTCAGAAAGAACTAGGAGACGCCCAGGTTATTTGCGTGACTACGTCGAAAAATAACATGTAAATAAATATGTAAATAAGACCAAGTGTTTTCTGGGAGGGGAGGAGTGTTATGTATTAACAGTTGTGCCTTTAAATATTTGAGCGGGAAATCAGCACGTTGCTGATTGGACGAAGCCTCCAGCAGAACTGTATAAAAGGAGAGGTTTTTCCCCCAGCCTGTTGCTGGGTTCACCCTATATTAAAGAGCTGTTGTCACTACCCTGGTCTCCAGCCTCGTTACTTCCCGAACTTAACAAAAGGTATTTTTTCCTGGTCCTTCCTCTTTCGTTTTCTGAACGCACTGAAGATAAACTTCACTGAAGTTTCACTGAAGTGAAGTGAACACTGTGTGTTCACTGAAGATGAACACACAGAATCATCTATTGCAGTATCCTCCCTGTAAAAGACTACTTCAGCTTCAACCGCAACAATACACGAGCACACAATAGATTTAAATTTAATGTTAACCACTCCAATCTTGATTGCAGAAAAAATGACTTCAGTAACAGAGTTGTTAATACTTGGAACACACTACCTGACTCTGTGGTCTCTTCCCAAAATCCCCAAAGCTTCAACCAAAAACTGTCTACTATTGACCTCACTCCACTCCTAAGAGGTCTGTAAGGGGTTGCATAAGAGCACAAGAGTGCCTACCGTTCCTGTCCTATTGTTCTCTTCATTATAGTATTATATGCATACTTTTACTTATATATACTTTTTCTCTCATGATGAATTATTCTTTAGTTGATGATTGTATATACTGTTGTGACAAAATCAAATAATAAAAAAATAAATAAAATAAAGCAGAAGACGATACTTTACAATTCCCAGGCTGAGTCTTGGACCCAGGACTGGAAGTGCAGAGTGGTGGTCCAGCCTTTGGAGCTGCTCCCCCCTCTTGCTAGAGGTTGAGGGTAGGGCAGGTGGGGGGCTTCTCAGAAGTCCCCTGCTTTGAGGAAGACCCTCCACTTCCCCCCTCCTCTCCCTCAACCTCCCAGGCTGGAGCAGACATAACATAACATAACATAACATCAGAGTTGGAAGGGACCTTGGAGGCCTTCTAGTCCAACCCCCTGCCCAGGCAGGAAACCCTACACCATCTCAGTCAGATGGTTATCCAACATTTTCTTAAAAATTTCCAGTGTTGGAGCATTCACAACTTCTGCAGGCAAGTCGTTCCACTTATTAATTGTTCTAACTGTCAGGAAATTTCTCCTTAGTTCTAAGTTGCTTCTTTCCTTGATCAGTTTCCACCCATTGCTTCTTGTTCTACCTCAGGTGCTCTGGAGAACAGCCCAACTCCCACTTCTCTGTGGCAGCCCCTGAGATATTGGAACACTGCTATCATGTCCCCTAGTCCTTCTTTTGTTAAACTAGACATACCCAGTTCCTGCAACCGTTCTTCATATGTTTTATCCTCCAGTCCCTAATCATCTTTGTTGCTCTTCTCTGCACTCTTTCTAGAGTCTCAACATCTTTTTACATCGTGACCAAAACTGGATGCAATATTCCAAGTGTGGCCTTACCAAGGCATTATAAAGTGGTACTAGCACTTCACGTGATCTTGATTCTATCCTCTGTTTATGCAGCCCAGAACTGTGTTGGCTTTTTAACAGCTGCTGCACACTGCTGGCTCATATCTAGATGGTTATCCACTAGGACTCCAAGATCCCTCTCACAGGTACTACTATTGAGCAAGGTACCACATATACGGTACTGGTGCATTTTGTTTTTGGCCTAAATGTAGAACCTTACTTTTTCACTGTTGAATTTCATTTTGTTAGATAGCGCCAATGTTCAAGTCTGTCAAGATCTTTCTGTAACTTGAGCCTATCTTCTGGAGTGTTGGCTATTCCTGCCAGCTTGGTGTCATCTGCAAATTTGATGAGTTCCCCATCTATCCCTCGTCCAAGTCATTGATGAAGATGTTGAAGAGTACTGGGCCTAAAACAGAGCCTTGGGGTACTCCACTGCATACTTCCTCCATGTGGATGTAGTTCCGTTGAGGACTACACGTTGAGTGCGGTTGGTCAGCCAGTTACGAATCCATCTGGTGGTGGTGCTGTCTAACCCACATTTTCTACTTTATCTAGTAGTAGGTTATGGTCTACTTTATCAAATGCTTTACTGAAGTCCAAGTAAATTATATCAACAGCATTCCTCTGGTCTACTAATTTTGTCATTTTGTCAAAGAATGCGATAAGATTAGTCTGGCATGATCTGTTTTTGACAAACCCATGTTGGCTTTTGGTTATTACTTTGTTTGCTTCTAGGTGTTCGGTGATTCGTTGCTTGATTATCTTTTCCAGAATCTTCCCCGGTATTGAGGTCAGACTGATAGGTCTGTAGTTTCCTGGATCTGTTTTTTTCTTTTTTGAAGATGGGAACTACATCAGCTCTTTTCCAGTCCTCTGGCAGCTGCCCTGTGCTCCAGGATCTTTGAAAGATATAGTTCAGTGGTTCTGAGATCACCTCTGCCAGTTCCTTCAGAACCTTGGGGTGTAATCCATCCGGTCCTGGTGATTTGAACTCGTCTAGGGTAGACAGGTGTTCACTTACCATTTTCTTCCCTATTTTAACTTGTGTTTCTAATCTGTTTTTTGTAGTGCTGTTTTTGATAGGTTGGATTGTTTTTTCCTTTTGTGTAAAGACAGATGCAAAAAATGAGTTAAGTAGATCTGCTTTCTCCCTGTTGCTTGTCATCTTCTTGCCACTTTCTCCCAGCAATGGGCCAATTGTTTCCTTGACTTTTTTCTTGTTTTTAACATGTTGGAAGAAGCTTTTTTTATTATTTTTTACTTTTGTCGCTAGCCTTTGTTCATTGTGAGCCTTAGCTTTCCTCACTTCATCTTTACAGGCTCGGGCTATTTGCTCATATTCTGCCTTAGTTATTTGCCCCTTTCCACTTTTTATATTTGTCCTTTCCAGACACTGAAGGAGACCTTCAAGAATGGAGAGAAAAAGTTGTCCCCATTTCAGAGACTCTTTTTAGGATAGAAAAACCGGAAGAGCTGATGCGATGCAGCAGGATATGCTAATTGCTTGAAATTACAATCTCTAGACTCTGTTACCATCATAAACTCCACCGGCAGTTCAAAGGACAAGGAGATCTGGCAGAGAAGCAGTGAAGGAGAGCAGCACATCCACCTGCCACCGGGGATTCCTGATTCCCTCCCACCAGGTGAGGCCCCCAGAAGCACCGAGACCCCCAAACTGGCATTTCATGGGTCAGGGGAGTCAAACAGGGTGAGAGCAGGGCTCCTCCTGGGCATTGGTGGAGAGCAGGTCAAGGAGCTGCTCCTTTTACACCAGAAGAAGTGATTCCTCATCTGTGGGAGAGGCTGATGGGTGGCTGGGACGGCGGAGACCCCAATATTAGGAAAGGAAATCAGAGGGGGATTAGCAGCTGAGACCCTCAGGATCCCACCTTCCTTGTTAGGAAGGGCAACTGGATGTGGAGGAGGGAGGGGGAGGGAAAAGCAGGGTGTGGCACAGAAGCACCAGTATTTGGGGGGGGGATTTCAGGTCATTTGATGGGGGGGGGGTTGCTGCTTTTCTGAAGGCTGCTGAGTTTTGCCCAGGTAGCCAGACAAGGAGAGAGCTGCAATTGAGTGCAGGGAGAAGACACCTTCGTCCAACCCCTCCCATCCAATCGGAGCTCTCTTCCATTGAGATGCCAAATTCTGGCCCTCCTGTGGGGATTTGCCCCCTCCCCAATGCAGGAGGGGGAGCGCAGGTGGGTGTGTTCCTGCCTGGAGGCTCCAATTGCACCTTCCAAAGAGGAAATAGCTTCATTCATCCTCCTCCTTCCCTGAAGGCTTCTGGCTGATGGGCAGAGGGCGTCTGCTGTGACCCAGGTGGTCAAGGCAAGGCAAAGGTCTAGAAAGACCTTTATGTCTCTCCACAAACCATCCAGCCAACGGCCCTCCGATGACCAGTAGGGCTCCGTCTCCATGCTACCCTGACGGCAGCTACCCTCCATCCCCCAAACAACAGCCTCTATAGTAGGAAGAACGCCTGCAGAGGAGGAGCCCACTCACAGGGCAAGGTCCAGGGTTCCAAGTCCACTCCACAAGGCAGAGTCCAGACACAAGACAAGGGGGGTCCTGAGGGCAAGAAAGTCCCAGGGAAGAAGCAGTTCCGAGGGCCCAGTGAAGCAGAGTCCGAAAGCAGTCCGCACGAGCAGGGCCAGGTCCAAGACAAAAGGCGGACAACAGTCTTCCCAGCCAGGCAAGGCAAAAGCCAGGAGTCGAAGCCAGGGGAACATAAGCCAAAGCAAACAATTGTTCCTGGCAAAGGCTAACTCCACACGGCTTCTCCTTACAAAAATGCAGAATAAATTCATAAAATTTATTCCACATCCTGCAATATTTTGAGTCTTCTTTATCTTTAACTTTAAAGTTAATCTGTCCATTTCTGCACAATCCCAAATTTTCCTAATTATGTCATCATCTGGTGGGGTGTTCACATTTTTCCAATATTTAGCATATGTAATTCTAGATGCCGTCAACATATGTAACACTAAGTAGACGGTTGCTTTGTCATAACTTTCCGACAATATACCTCAGAGGCACGTCTCTGGTCTGAACTCTATATGTTGCTCTGTTATCATTTCTAGCCATTTATGAATTTTCTCCTAGTAACTCCTTGCTTTCTTATATTCCCACCACATGTGATGCCGGAGCCTGGTTGCATTTCCAACAAATGGCGGAGGAGTTCTTATACGTTTTGGCTAATCTTGTTGGCGGCAAATGCCACCTGTAGAACATTTTGTAAAGGTTTTCTTTATATGCTGCGGCCATTGTCAGTTTGTAGTTTCTCTCCCAAACTTTTAACCATTTTTCTAATTCCATGACAGCGAAAAAATAGAGAAATAGAATTATATTTCTTTTTCTCTATATTTCTTTACAATATATTCTAAATGTGCCCTTATCCCCTCCAAAACAGCATATATTCTTGAGTAGGTTTATTCCCTTTTCCTTCCACCAACACTGATTTTATAAAATCTCCCCATATTTCATTATAATTGTTTGCTTTAATCATTCCTTTTTTAAATTTAATTTCTGTTGTTAATTTATCATTTATTGCCATGCTCCAAATTTCATTTATTACTTTGAATGTCCCAATTTCGTCCCCAGTATTTAGCCATCACTAATCTAGCTGCCATTATCAAGTTTACAATCATTTTTTTCTTTCATTTATATCCCGTTGTTCCACCAGCAACAATAATGCAATTCTTGGTGACATGTCTAAATTTACATTCAAAAGTGCTCTAATTTCTCTAAATACCATGTCCCATATTTTTTGTGCACTATCACAACCCTACCACATGTGTGTATATGTTCCAACCTCTTTCTTGCACCTCCAGCTTATATTTGTATATTTACTATTTACATCTATTTCATTTAGTTTATGTACCACCTCCATATCACTTTATATCCATTTTCCTTAATTTAGTTGACATATTCTTATATACTTGTCTACTCCAAATATTTTTCCAATTTTTGTCATTTATTTCTCCTAAATCTGATTCCCAAGTTAATTTTAAACCTTTTACCTGCTCTTCTAATTCAATTATTATTCTATATATTTCCACAATTCTTCCTTTACCTATATATTCTTCATTCACCTCACATTCTTTTATAATCATTTCAAATTTTGTCAACTGTATATCTTTCTCCTCTAATCTTTCTTCCACTTTATCCATTTCTCTAATTGTATTAAATTAAACCAATTTATTTATTTATTTATTTATTGTTTCAATTTCTATACCGCCCTTCTCCTAAAGGACTCAGGGTGGTTTACAGCCAAAGTAAAGACAGTTAGTACAATTTTTAAGACCAGTTTAAAAGGAAAATTTAGAGTTGGTTTAACTTTAAATTTACTTTAACATCTGCTAAAACGTTATTTATATGTTGAAATAAACTTTTTTAAAAATTATCTTTGACTTTTGTTGCAAGTCTTTGTTCATTCTGAGCCTTTGCTTTCCTGACTTTGTCTTTATAGGTTTTGGCTACCTGCTGATATACTGCTTTAATTATGTGTCCCTCTTTCCATTTTTTGTATTTGTCCTTTTTGTCCTTTAGTTTATTGGAGGGATCTTTGTGCAGCCATGCTGGATACACTCCCTGCACCCATTCCCCAAGAATCCCCAAGAATCCCTAACACCAAAACCAAAGCAGCTTTTTCTCTATGGGGAAATAGAGTCACAAGCCCCTGCATCGCCCTCCTCTGGTGAAGAGAGGAATTGCAAAACATTGTAACTCCCACCTGAAAGAGTAAGACCAGAAGGACAAAGATACTATTAAAAGGACAAGATTAAAATAACCTCTGCCCGAGGGGTTGCCAATTTTGGCCCCACGAAGACTTCTGCACTCCCACCAGCTGTGTGCTGTGCCCGCTGCTCCTACCCCAAGGGTCTCTGTGGAGCGTTCCTTTCTCAGCCAACCCAGAATGTGGACCTCCATCAGTGGGGGGAATGTGGCTTGTGCCCACATCCTGCATCCCCTCACAGACTCAACTGTCAGTATTTGCCTCCTCCAGATGTTTCTCCTCTCTTATAGGACAGCAGAAGCATCTTCAATTGTAGGAGCCCAACATGGCCCTGGAAGAGGACACCATAGAGATAGCAGCCCTGGGCCACCCCTTCCAGCTGGGGACGTTGTACGACTGCCGCAAGGATGCCCTCATTCCAGGTAGGAGCTGGAGGAGAGGCTGATGTGGGGAGGGGAGGAGGGAGAGAGGGGAGGAGGGAGGGAGAAAGGGACGAAGACAGGCACAGCCATCAATGCACAGGCTAAGCCCAGGAACAGAGTTGTGTTTTTTTTTTTATTGAAAAAGTTTTAGAACAACAATTAAATTTTCCCCCTCCCCCACCTTCCCCCCTCCCTCCAAAACCCCCTCCCCACCCCCCGACTTCTCAGAGCAAACACAAGGTATAGTTCATTAAACAAACAGTCATACATTAAATTTTTAAAATCTAACACAATTATAATCCTTCTCTCCCACATAACCTGACTTCTTCCATTAAAATCAAAAACAACATCCTTCATTCAAAGGCAATCCGAAATTTCTTAATCTGATATCTATTTTGAATATAATCAATCCAGTTCTTCCATTCATTTAAATATTTTTCTTGAGTACTGTCTTTCAAGAAGGCTGAAATTTTAGCCATCTCAGCCAAATTGGAAACTTTCAATATCCATTCTTCTATTGTGGGTAATTCCTTTTTCTTCCAATATTGTCCAATCAACAGTCTTGCTGCTGTTATTAAGTTCAAAATCAACTTAGTCTCAATCACTATACCGTCCGTTGTTATTCCCAAAAGAAAAAATTGCGGTAGGAACTTTATCTTCTTCTTCAGAACATTTTGCATAATCCACCAGATTCTTATCCAGAAAGACTTAATTTTCTTACAAGTCCACCATACATGAAAATATGTAGCATCATCACAATTACATCTCCAGCATTTCGCTTGCATATCTGGATACATACATGATAATTTCTTAGGATCTAAATGCCATCTATAAAACATCTTATAAAAATTTTCCCTTAAATTCTGCGCTTGCGTAAATTTAACATTTCTAACCCAAATTTTTTCCCATGTTTCCAACATTATTGGTTCTTGAATATTCTGTGCCCATTTTATCATACAATCCTTTATTAAATCTCTTTCAGAATCTATTTCTATCAGCACAGTATACAATCTCTTTATATGCCCCTGGGTTTGATTTCTAATTTGTTTAACCAAATTTTCTTCATTTTGAATAATACCAATTTTCTGATCTTCTTTCCATCTAGCCTTTAACTGTCCATATTGAAACCAAGTATAATTCCTCCCTTCTTCTTTTAATGTATCCAAAGATTTTAATTGTAGATTTTCCCTCTCATTGTATAAAAGATCTTTATAAGTAATCATTTCTTGTTCCTGTTCTATATTTATATTCTCTACTGCATGCCGAGGACTTGCCCATATGGGAATTTTATAATTTAACTTATAATAATATTTTTTCCAGACACGCAGAAGAGAAATTCTCAGCACATGATTCTTAAAAGCTTTATCTACTTTCTTATCATACAATAAATATGCATGCCAACTATATAATAAATCATAACCTTCTATATTCAAAATCCTTTCCTCCGTCAAATTAAACCAATCACTTATTACCGAAAGAACAACTGCTTCATAATACAGTTTTACATTAGGCATTTTTAATCCTCCTCTTTCCTGTATATCTTGCATTATTTTCATTTTGACTCTCGCTTTTTTCCCTTCCCATATAAATTTATTAATTCCAATCTGCCATTCTTCCAAATTTTTGTCTTTCTTAATTATTGGTATCATCTGAAACAAGAACAAGAATTTAGGCAAAACATTCTGTCAAGGTTCCAGAAATACCTCTTCTGCATAAAAGAAACTCAGAGACATTTCTTTTCCAGAGTTCTTTACTAGCATGAGGAGACTGGCACATGATGAGTGCAATTCCAAAACTGAAGTTCCGGATTCTTTTCCCAGTTATACAAACCCCAAGAGTCCCACCCCCCTGACCCCTTTGATGGTCACATGGTCCCACGTTCTTCCAGTTCATTTGAATATCTTCTTGCCACTCTTCCTGCAGACGTTTACACCATCCGACCTTGACCGGCTTGAAGAATGTTACCATACCCCTCAACCCCCCCTCCTCCCCTCAGGGGAAAAATGTGGCAGCGTCTGGAACCCTAAAGTCTAATATGGTTTCCAGGCCTGACAGGCGTCCCCCCTTGGAAAAGAAGCTATATCCTAGGAAAGAAAACAAAG
This sequence comes from Ahaetulla prasina, assembly GCF_028640845.1. Classification (NCBI taxonomy): domain Eukaryota; kingdom Metazoa; phylum Chordata; class Lepidosauria; order Squamata; family Colubridae; genus Ahaetulla; species Ahaetulla prasina. The sequence goes on along the minus strand of NC_080542.1, from coordinate 150,065,092 downwards.
AGTCGATAAAGAAGAGTGTCAGTGGTCCACAATTCCCTTCTACGCCCCCCTCCCCTCTCCAAGAGGTTTCTTAGGTTTGTCAGGGAAAGTGTCGTGAAATTGTTTAATTAAATTGTCAGCATTTACTTTCCAACTTTTGACCCAAGTAGATTCAGATAATGGGTATCCCTTCCAGTGGACTAAGTATTGTAATTGACCTCTGTAGAGTCTAGAGTCAAGAATTTTCTTGATTTCATAGTGGGTTTCACCTTGGATTATCAAGGGGGGTGGGGGAGCGGTAGGGTGAGGTCTCAGGTTAGACTGTCTAGCAGGTTTTAATAAGCTGGTATGGAATACCGGGTGTATTTTCCCCAACATGCGAGGGAGTTTGAGTTGGACAGTAACGGGATTAATAATTTTTATAATGGGGAAAGGACCCAAAACTTTTGGACCGAATTTTCTGCTGGGTATCCTTAATCTTAGATACTTAGTAGACAAAAAGACTTTATCTCCAATGCGAAAAGGGGGTTGAAGGGAACGGTGTTTGTCAGCTTGGGCTTTGTAATTCCGAGCTGTCACAGCTAAGGCCTTTTTTGTGTTTTCCCAACCTTTCTTCAACAAATTCATCCAGTCTGTTAGGGAAACCGAAGTGGGGGGTTGCACGGGGAGTTCAGGCATTGGAACGAAGTCCATGCCGCTGGTTACTTGAAAAGGGGTTAACCCCGTGCTGCTGTGTACCGCATTATTATATGCAACCTCAGCAAATGGTAACAAGTCGGACCAGTTTTCTTGTTGGTAATTTACGTAACACCATATGTATTCCACCATCGAATTTAATTTTTCAGCCGCTCCGTTAGTCTCCGGATGGAATCCAGAACTAAGTCCTTGAGACGACCCAATGGAACGTAGGAACTATCTCCAGAACTTGGCTGTGAATTGAACACCCCTGTCGGATATTATCCTTTTAGGACTCCATGCAGTCTGTAGATGTGTTTGAGGAAGAGCTTTGCTAATTTTCTAGCTGATGGCAATCCGCTGCACGCAGTGAAGTGGGCCTGTTTAGAGAACAAGTCCATTACGGTCCATATCACTGTATTTCCCCCACTAGGTGGGAGTTCAACAATAAAATCCATGGCAATCTCTTCCCAGGGTCTGGTGGGTTCGGCTACGGGTTGTAGGAGTCCAGGGGGTTTACCTGGTCTGGACTTCATGGTGGCGCAGGTAGCACAGCTCCTGACATAGTCTTCGACATCTGATTTCATTTTCGGCCACCAGAATTGTCTTCTAGCCAAGTGGAGAGTTTTTAAAAATCCAAAGTGACCTCCTAGGCGAGAGTCGTGGCTTCTCTGTAGTATTGGCAACCGCATAGCGACGGGTACATAAATTTTGGTGCCCTTCCAGGGTATCCCATCCCTTAAGGTGAGGTCTGGGAAGTTTTCTTTAAACCAAGCATCGTCAGTTAGTGCTGATTTTAAGTCCGCTAGCAGTTTATTTGGTGGGATGTTAGTACTGCGGCGTGATCGCGGTCGAGTAAGTGCTTGGCTGGCCGGTTCGCTATCGGGGATCATCGCATGTATCACCTCTTCGTGTTGGCTGTCAAATTGTGGTTTCCTAGATAGGGCGTCAGCCAGTAGATTTTGGTCGCCTGGGATGTATTTGAGGGTGAAATGGAAGCACTTGAAAAACTGAGCCCATCGAACTTGTTTGGGAGAAAGCTTTCGGGGTTTTTTTAAGTATTCGAGGTTTTTGTGGTCCGTCCACACCTCGAACGGTTCTTTTGCCCCTTCAAGGAAGTGTCTCCAGGAGAGGAGTGCCCAAAGTACCGCAAAGGCTTCTTTTTCCCAAACTGCCCATCTGCGTTCAGTGTCGGTCAGTTTTTTAGATACGTACGCGCAGGGCATAAGGTTGTTCTCGGTATTCCGTTGTAATAAGACAGCGGCTACTGCTACATCACTTGCATCAGCTTGGACCACAAAAGGTTTATTTGGATCCGGGTGTTGAAGAATCGGTTCCATCGAGAAGAGGCGTTTCAGGTGTTCAAAGAACGTTGGCAGTCCATCGTCCAAGGTAGGGGTTGGTTAGGTTTGGGTTTGGTGGGTAATGGCCCAGTTTTTAGTAATTCTGTTAATGGTAGAGCTACTTCTGCGAAAGAAGGAATGAATTTGTGGTAAAAATTTGCGAATCCCAAGAAACTTTGAAGTTGCTTACGTGTGCGTGGCGGTTGCCAGTCCAACACTGCTTTTACTTTGCCTGGGTCCATTTCGATAACTTTGTTTGATATCCAGTAACCTAGGTAGTCCAGGGATTCCTTATGGAATTCGCATTTGGAAAGTTTGACATATAGCTTGGCGGCTAGGAGCTTTTTAAGAACTTGTCTGACCAATTTGATGTGTTGTTCCATATTGTCTGTGTAGATAAGAATATCATCTAAGTAGACAAGAACCCCATTGTAGAGATGGGGGTGCAGGGTTTCATTAATTAGTTGCATAAAAACAGCTGGAGCCCCTTGGAGGCCAAAGGGCATGACACGGTATTGGAAACTACCCAAGGGGCAGTTGAAAGCCGTTTTCCATTCATCACCCTCTTTGATGCGGACCCGGTAATAGGCTTCCCTTAAATCCAATCTGGTGAAAATTTTGCCTTTTGATAGGTGGTTCAACAAATCGTGCATAAGTGGTAAAGGGTATGTGTTTTGTATGCAAATCGCATTGATATTTTTGAAGTCAATACATAATCTAAGCGAACCATCTTTCTTTTGTTTAAATAGCACAGGCGCAGCTACAGGTGATTTTGCTGGTTCAATGAACCCTCTGGCTAGGTTAGTGTCAATGTATTTTCTTAGTTCAGACATTTCTGCTGGTGTCATTGAGTACATTTTGGGTTTCGGTAACTTTGCCCCTGGGTGCAATTCAATTGCGCAATCAGTTTGCCGGTGGGGGGGTAAGAGGTTACATTCATCCTCGCTAAAAACGTCTGATAAATCCATGTATGCTTTAGGGATGCGGGGTTCATTAAGAGATGGCTTGGATATGGTGGTTGTTGGTTCCCTCTGGTGGTCATTTTGGATAAGGTTTTTTTTGTGGGTGGGGGGTATTGGGTCTAAGGGTCCGAAAGTCCATATAATTTTCCTGAATCCATCCTCCCATTTGATTGTGGGTTCCCATTTGTCCAACCAAGCTAAACCCAGGATGATGGATTCTGACATTTTGGGAATTACTATGAATCTTATAAGTTCATGATGGGCACCAATTTCTAAGCGAACCAGTTGTGTGATTTGGGTTGCTGGAACGCCACCAATCAAGGTTCCATCTACTTGGTGGAATTTAATTGGGTGTTTCAAGGGAAATGTTTTTACATGGAGTTGGGCGACTGTGGAGGTTGAAATTAGGCATCTGGTGCATCCTGTGTCCACAATAGCGTCTAAAACTTTTTTGGCCCCTCCCCCTGGAATTATTAAGTTTACTTTGATGGCAAAAGGAGGAATAGGTGCACTCACCATTGGGTCGTTTTCTGCTTGGTTTGAGTCGTCGGGAGGCGAATCAGATGACGGAAGGTCAGGAGGGAGGTCTATGGCTTGTCTCGCAAAGCGACTGGTATTAGGATTCTTTTGAGGGGGGTTGCGTGGTCGGGTAGCAGTTGGTGGCCGATACTGTGGGAGGGGCATTGGGGCTAGGCAAACTGACGCCCGATGTCCTAGTTTTCCACAACGGTAGCATTTGATTATTGTTGAAGGTTGAAAGGTGGAGGGTGTGGTTGGTCTTGAGAGAGAGGATCTTGTAGGTGGTCGTTGTGGAGTTGTAGTTGGTGATTGGCTTTGGAGGGGGTTGAATTCTCTGTCCAGAGCAATGGACACGTTGTACCAGGCATTAAGTTGTTCTGGGATTCCTCTGGTGGAGCAGGCCTTTCTGATGTTTTGATCAATCGCGTCTTTGAAGTAGTGGAGAATAATTTGTTCTGGCCAATGTCTAAGATTGCCAGCAACTCTTCTGAAATCCCATACAAATTGTTTTAGCGGCTTGTTACCTTGTTTCATTGTTTTTAAGGAGGTTTCACATTCTGCAATTAGGTCATCATCTTGAAACCGGTTGCAAAGCAGTGCCATAAATCTGTGAACATTGTTTAGTTCTGGTGCATGTTCATTGTATAGCTGAGCTATCCACTCTGAGGCTAGCCCTACATTCATACCATCCGAGATGGCGTTGATTAGGCTTCTTTCTGATGGGTATTGATGTCTATATTGTTCAACGTAAGCCTCAATTCTGCTGAGAAAGTAAGCCAGGTGGTGTGGATTCCCATCAAAGGTTGGTTTGAAAGGGGGAGGGGTTGGGGGAGGGGGTGCAGGGGGGTTTAGCTGGCCTGCTTGCGGCTGAAGAGGGATTTGCGGGGGCGGGGCCGTTGCTGTTGTGGCTGGTTGTTGAGCTGTAAAGGGGGGTGGAATTCCCCCTGGCTGCTGAGAAGGAAGTTCTTGAAATGCTTCAGCTGATGAAACAAACATCGGCGTGGGGCCCCCAGGAAAGAAAGGTGCTGAATTGGCTGGTTGCCATTGGTATTGGATCCACCCTTGTCCAGGATAAAATGCCCAGCCAGGAGGAATAGAAGCTGCTGGAGGCAGCGTAGGCCTCTGTTGGCGGGAAAGGTCGATTGGAGGGGGGAGTTGCGATTCCCCCCAAGCTCCTGGTGCTGCCTGAACTCCCTGCCATCCGAAAGAGGGAAGGGAGGTCCTTCTACGTTCATCGGAACAGCTTCGAGCTTCAGTAATTTCTTTCTCTCTGGTGGGAGGGAAGGTGAATTTAGGCTGAGCTAAAGGCCTTCGAGGTAGGTGGGCTGAGCTTATGCGGGGCCTCACTTCCAGACGCTCAAAAGTTTCAGGGAGGTCTAATAGGGACTGGGATTTAGGGGGTTTCTCAGGTCCCAATCCAGTGACTCTCCCGATTCTCCAGGTTTTACTGTCCTCCAGTGAGGTTGAGAAGAGGGAGGGGGCTCTCCATTCCGCCCCGGGGAAATGTTTTCTCCCGACTGGCAGCTTACCCATGAATCAGAGTCCTTGGGCCGTGCTCCAAGCTGACAAGCAGGCTCTACCACTTCGGGGCTTCGAGTCCTCTCCTCCGATGGGAAATAGGTGACTTCAACTAAATCGTTAGATTCATGTTTCGGCGCTCCTTCTACGCTTTCAACTTGCTGCTCTTCCATCTTCACTGGGTCTTTGCACCGCTGTGGAGGTTGCGGAGACTGGGGCCCAGCACCCCTCTAACGGGCCCCCTCTGAGAGGAGGAGAGGGTACCGTTAGCAAAAGAAAGTTAAGAGTTTTGGAATCATGTCAAGGTTCCAGAAATACCTCTTCTGCGTAAAAGAAACTCAGAGACATTTCTTTTCCAGAGTTCTTTACTAGCATGAGGAGACTGGCACACGATGAGTGCAATTCCAAAACTGAAGTTCGGGATTCTTTTCCCAGTTATACAAACCCCAAGAGTCCCACCCCCCTGACCCCTTTGATGGTCACATGGTCCCACGTTCTTCCAGTTCATTCGAATATCTTCTTGCCACTCTTCCTGCAGACGTTAACACCATCCGACCTTGACCGCTTGAAGAATGTTACCATACCCCTCAACCCCCCCTCCTCCCCTCAGGGGAAAAAGTGGCAGCGTCTGGAACCTTAAAGTCTAATATGGTTTCCAGGCCTGACACATTCATTTTTATAGCTGCTATTCTCCCCAACAAAGATAATTGTAATTTTTTCCAAGTATTCATTTCCTTCTGAATTTTTTTCCATAACACATCATAATTATTCTTATACAATTTTACATTTGATGAAGTAAGAAAGACTCCTAAATATTTAATTTTTTTTACAATTTCAAATCCTGTTATTTCCTCTAGTTTTTCTTTCTGGTTCTTAATCATATTTTTGGTTAACACTTTTGTTTTATTTTGATTCACTTTAAACCCTGAGACCCTTCCATATTGATTAATTACTTCCAACAAATATACACTCGAATTTATAGGCTGAGTCAACATAACAACCAAATCATCTGCAAATGCTCTAACTTTGTATTCATGTCTTCTAATTCTAATACCCTCTATCTCCCTTAACTCCCTTATCTTACCCAATAAAGGTTCCAAAGACAAAATAAACAATAAAGGTGATAAAGGACACCCCTGCCTTGTTCCTTTCGCAATTTTAAAACTATCTGTCAAACTACCATTAATTATTATCTGAGCTGTTTGCTCTCCATAAATTGCCCTAAGTATTCGTATAAAACGATTTCCAAATTGCATTTTGTCTGTTAATTTAAATAAAAATTCCCAATGCAAACGATCAAAAGCTTTCTCTGCATCCAAGAATATAAACGCTGCCAGAATCTGATTTTTCTTTTCCAAATATTCCAATAAATTCACTATCTGCCTAACATTATTCCTCATTTGTCTCCCTTTTATAAAACCAGACTGGTCAGTATGAATCCTTTGTTGTACAGGTTCCATTAACCTATTTGCCATTATTTTCGCAAAAATCTTATAATCATTATTCAAGAGTGAAATCGGTCTATAATTCCCAGGCTTAGTACAATCCTGATCCTCTTTTGGTATCAATGAAATAAAAGTAGTCCTCCATGATGGTGACACTCCTCCTCCCATCAGTATCTGATTAAATAACTCCATAAGTGGACCAGCTATCTCATCCTGTAACTTTTTATAATATATTGCTGTAAGTCCATCTGTGCCCGGGGATTTCCCTACTTTTAATTGCTTTATTACCAAAATAATTTCCTCAGAAGTTATAGGCCGATTCAACTCTTCCCTTTGTTCATTAGTTAAACCTTTAACCTTATATTCTTTCAAATATTTATCAATATCCATATTCAATATTGTATCTTTGGCATATAGAAATTTAAATAATAATAATAAATAATAATAATAATAATATAAATTTGTATAATATTCCAAGAAAGCTTTTTTAATTTTATCCCGTTGAAATCTCACTTTACCCTTATATTCAATTCCTTCAATAGTACGTGCTTTCTGTCTTTTCCTTAACATATAAGCCAACCACCTCCCTGATTTATTGGCATTACAAAAAGTATTATGTTTAGCATATTGTATGTTGGTTGCCACCTGATCTGCCATTAACATATTAAATTGACTCTGTAATATCTTTATCGCCTCAGTAGTTTTTAAATCATGTGGATTATATACCAATAATTGTTGTTTCCTCTGAATTTCCTCTTCTAAATCCCTACGCTGTTTTTGTAATTTTCTCCTCTGTCTACTATTAATATATATCAAATTTCCTCTCATAAAGGCCTTGCTAGTGTCCCACACCATTTCTATCGAAGTTCCCTTACCCAAATTATAATCAAAAAATTCTTTCATTTGTTTTTTACATTGATTTACATTAGCCTCATATCTAAACAAATTTTCATTTATTCTCCATGATCTTCTTTCACCTTCATATTGCAACTCCATCCATACCGGACTATGATCAGTTAAACACCTTGGTAATATCTTTGTTTTCCTAACCCTAGAAAGCAAATCATTGGTAATTAATATAAAATCAATACGTTAAAAAGATTGATGCCTATCCGAAAAATAAGTATAATCTCTATCATCAAAATTCTGCCTTCTCCATATATCTTTCAACTCAAAATCTTCCATCAAATCAAAAAAAGATTTAGGCAGTTTTGCATGCGTAGGAATTTTCTTAGAAAGAGTTCTTTTATCTTTTCTAATGTCCATTACACCATTCCAATCCCCTAATATAATAAATGTTTTATAGTCCCAAAGAGTCAATTTTTCATGTAACAGTTTATAAAAATTTTCTTGTTGTTGATTAGGTGCATATATGCCAATCACAAGTATCTTTTTTCCTTCTAAAATCAATTCAATAGCAATATATCTTCCTTGAATGTCCGTTTCAATTAATTTAGCTGATATATTTTTCTTCAAATCTATAACTATACCATTTTTCTTATTCGGAGCAGAAGAAACAAAATGTTTACCTAATTTCGAATTAATCAAATATTTCTGATCTGATAATTTTATATGTGTCTCTTGCAAACCTATCACATCATTTTTAAATTGTTTCAAATAATGGAATATTTTTCTTCTTTTCTGTGCTGAATTTAAACCATTAACATTCCATGTCAAAAATTTATTTGCCATCACTGGCCTCTTGAAGCTTCTGAGCAATTAGCTGAAGACTCTCACTCTTCGGCTTGGCTCCTCCCACAGCTTCAGTAGTAGAATCCCGTTCCTGTCTTTGAAGTCGTTCCTCTATCTCCTTATGCCTAATAGCTCCCCTTGTCACTCTTTGTTCTTGAGGTTGTTCTTGAGGTACTGACATCACAGGTGCAGTTTCAACTTCCCCACTCTGTTTCTCTTGAAGACTTTTATCCACTGTTTCTCCATCCACTTTCAATACATTAAAAAGAAAATCTTTTGCTTTCAACTCAGTATCAATTCGATATCTCCTGCCTTGAAAAAATACTGTTAAACCAATTGGAACCTCCCATCTATATTGAATTTGATGCTTCTTAAGCTCTTGTGTAAAAAACCTAAAATCCCTTCTATCCTTTAACATTTTAGCAGGGATCTCTTTCAAAACCAACACCTCCTGTTCTGCTATTTGCAATTTCTTTTGATATGTAGCTTGCAAAATCTGATTTCTTATTGTAGAAGTCAAAAAATAAATTACAGTGTCTCTTGGGAGCTTTTTCTGCCTCGCTACCCAAGAATTAACCCTATATACCTTATCAATTTGAAAATCAACTTCTCGAGGATCCATTCCTAACATTTCAGCTAAGGCTTCTGATATAACTTTTTTAAGATCTTCTTCCTTCCGGTCTTGAAGACCCTTAATTCTCAAAGCCTTCTCCAACGCTCTATATTGCAATACCACTACATGGTCCTCATTTTTATCCACTTTATTTTGGAGCTCTCCAACCTTATTATCCAAATACTGATTTGCTTGACTAATTACTTCCACTTTATCCTCTATTACTTCCAAATTTTTTGCCAAACCTTGAAAAACCATCAATAAATCTTCTCTAATTTTTTTATTAGTCTCTTTAATTTCTTCCCTAAGTTTATTTATTTTTATTTATTTATTTTATTCAATTTTTATACCGCCCTTCTCCCAAAGGACTCAGGGCGGTGTACAGCCAAGTAAAAATCACAATATAAATATTAAAAGAAATTAAAAACAAACATATTATAAGGTGGCCGAATTTAAAACCATTTAAAACATTAAAATTAAAATGTATTTATTATTTATTTATTTTATTTATTCGTATTTTTATACCGCCCTATCTCTCTAAGGACTCAGGGTGGTGTACAGCCATATAAAAACACAGAAATATACAAAATAAAACATTCAACTAAAAAACTTATTATAAAGGCCAAATATTTAAAATCAGATATAAATAACCCCAATAAAATTTTAGGCCAGTCTCGCTTGAATAAATAGGTGCGTTTTCAGCTCATGGCAAAAGGTCCGAAGATCAGGCACTTGACGTAAGCCAGGGGGAAGCTCGTTCCAGAACGTAGGAGCTCCCACAGAGAAGGCCCTACCCCTGGGGCCGCCAGCCGACATTGTTTGGCGGACGGCACCCTGAGAAGGCCCTCTCTGTGAGAGCGTACGGGTCGGTGGGAGGCAAAAGGTAACAGCAGGCGGTCCCGTAAGTACCCGAGCCCTAAGCCATGGAGCGCTTTAAAGGTGGTAACCAAAATCTTAAAGCGCACCCGGAATACCACAGGAAGCCAGTGCAAACTGCGCAGGAGTGGTGTTACATGGGAGCAACTCGTTGCTCCCACTATTACCTGCGCAGCTGCATTCTGGACTAACTGCAGCCTCCGGGTGCACTTCAAGGGCAGCCCCATGTAGAGAGCATTGCAATAATCCAAGCGGGAGGTGACGAGGGCATGAGTGACCGTGCATAAGGCATCCTGGTCAAGGAAGGGGCGCAACTGGCGCACCAAGCGTACTTGGTGGAAGGCCCTCTTGGAGACGGCCGCCAAATGATCGTCAAACGACAGCCGCCCATCCAAGAGGACACCCAAGTTGTGCACCCTATCCGTTGGGGCCAGTAACTCACCCCCCACAGCCAGCTGCAGCTGCAGCTGACTGAACCGGGGTGCTGGCATCCACAGCCACTCCGTCTTGGAGGGATTGAGTTTCAGTCTGTTTCTCCCCATCCAGACTCGTATGGCTTCCCGACACCAGGACAGCACTTCGATAGCTTCGTTGGGGTGGTCCGGGGTGGAAAAGTACAGCTGCGTATCGTCAGCATACAGATGATAACTCACCCCGAAACCACTGATGACCTCGCTCAGCGGCTTCATGTAGATGTTGAACAGGAGGGGCGATAGAATTGACCCCTGAGGTACCCCACAAGTGAAGCGCCTCGCGGTCGACCTCTGCCCCCCTGTCAACACCGTCTGTGACCGGTCGGAGAGATAGGAGGAGAACCACCGATAAACGGTGCCTCCCACTCCCAGTCCCTCCAACCGGTGCAGCAGGATACCATGGTCGATGGTATCAAAAGCCGTTGAGAGATCTAATAGGACCAGGGCAGAGGAACACCCCCTGTCCCTGTCCCTCCAGAGGTCATCCACCAACGCGACTGTCAGCCTCCACTCCACTCGTCATTTACTTTTAAATGATTATATCAGTAGATAGAATGTAAAATGTTTATTTCTGTATTATAAACTCTTAAGATCATGAGATGTATCATACCACCGTCCGGGGTAAGGGAAAGGAGCTTATTAAGAGTGTCGGCTGACATAACAGGGAGGAGGGATGATTAATGATTGAGTGTTATCAGTGCGCGCTTTTCTAACCGACACTGCATTCCTGAGTTGACTGACATCCAGAGACCTGTGGAAGAAGATTACCACGAGGGGCCGTGAAGGAGTTGGCATTGGACCAGACCAGCCTGACCTCCTGGAGGAGGAGGGACAATTGGGGGGATATGATATGTTTGCCATATTTTGTCTCAGTTCCAGCTTTGCTTGGCTGCTATCAAGACTGTAAAAGTAAAAGTACTTGTTTTCATTCCAAATGGAGTCAAGGTGAATTCTTTCCTATTTACTGTCGGAGGTAGCCTGACATTAAGCTGGAACTCACATCATGTCTACCAACCAGGATTGCAATCGCAATACCGAGGGGGGAGAAAACCCAAATGTGATGGAAGGCCTGCTGCCGGCTGAGCTGGGGGAGGCGTCCGGAGGAATTTCTGCTGACACTTTCGACCCTGAGCTGGAAGATTGCAGAGCTCGGTGGGCAGAGCAACTAAAACTGGAAGAGGAAGGGTGGAAACCAAGCACCGAAAAGCTTCCCTCTGGAGTAACTAAAAGGAAAAAGAAAAAAGGAAAAGAAAAACTTTCGGAAACAGAACAAGAGATAAGGGACAAGCTCCAGTTGGAGGAAGCCTTACGTCTGTTCCGTGAAGTGAAAGTGAGGCAAGCAGCTCGCCAAAGGTATGAATCCCCTATTCGGTCCTCCAGGTGGGAGGGAGAAGAGGAGGAAGAGAATACAAAGGGGCCAGCTAAGGGTGATTTCCAGGGTGGTGAGATTTCGGAAGAGCCAGGGCTGGAAACTCTCTCCCCAGAGGAGGCTGAATTGGATGAGGGCCGGGCGCCACCTGCTGACCAAGCAAGGCCGCGCAGGGGAAGGAAAAAGCCAAAAATTCCCCCCATATCAGAGAAATTTGATGGAAATGCGAAGGAGTTGGGACTGTTCCTGGCGAAAGTGAATGACCACATGATAGACTGGGGGGAAGATTATTGGTCACAGGCAGCACAAGTGAGAGCTGTGACTCATAATTTGACCGGAAGAGCAGCTGCGTGGTATGTGTCGTTACATACAAACCACTCCCCCTTACTGCAAAACTACGAGCATTTTATGACTGCACTGAGGAGGAGGTTTGAGGACCCCCTGGCAGAGCAAAAGGCCAAAGGTCGGATGAAAACCATCAGGCAAGGGAGGAGGCCGGTAGCTGATTATAACCAGGAGTTCAGTGATTTAGTTCCCTTGATGAGAGGGTGGTCGGAGGTAACCCTTGTAGACATTTTCAAAGATGGTCTGAATGGAGATCTCTATGAACTGTGTCGAGCACGAGCCTCTCCAACTACGCTGTATGGCTGGTACACCCTGGCAGCAGAGATGGAAATCGAGTTAGTGAAGGACCGCGGCAGAAGACAGCGCATTGGAGGGCCATCCCTTGGCCGTTTTCCAGAAGGAACTTATAGGGACGTCCCTAGATTGGAGGGAGGAAGACCACGTTCGTCTGCGTGCTACAGATGTGGAAAAGAAGGCCACCGAGCAGCCGACTGTAGGGTTAAGTTGATACCAAGCGCGACCCCTGGTGGTGAAAAGGAACCAGTGAAGCCAGCGGCTAAGGCGCGTAAACCAGCAAAAGTGGGGGAGGGCGGTGCCAAGAAAGGCACGCCCATCAAGGAGGATGGCGAAGTGTCGACTGATACTGACGACAGCAAAACCACGTCAGAGTCCGATGAAGACCTTCTGGTGAGTTGGGCACGGGGCCCCTTGGACATTCCAGTTAATCTACATGTACCCTCTTCGGGTAATAAGGGGGAACTGCTAGCACTACTCGATTCTGGATGCACTAGATGTATGGTCAGTCCCGAACTAGTAGAAAAAATGGAACTAAGGTTGAGAACCTTAAGTAGGCCCATAGCGTTTGCCCAGTTAGATGGCTCTGTGGCAGGGGGAGGGCCCGCCCATTTCGTAACGGAACCCATAGAAATGATAATAGGAGACCACCATGAAATTCTGAACTTCATAGTAGCCCCAGGAATGGACCAACCCCTGTTGTTAGGCTTGTCATGGTTGCGGAAATGGAACCCCATATTAACTGGAGAACGGAGTCCCACGTTTCCGTTCCAAAACCTTAAAAGGGAGAAGGGAAACCCAAGAAGGGACCTACCGTGACCTTGCACCAGGATAAGTTAGGGCAATGATTGAACGGATAGACGGGAAGAGAGAATACCCAAGGAATACTGGGACTTGAGAAGTCTTTAGTGAGAAAGCATCAGACGACTTCCTCCCCATAGGCCTATTGACTGTGCCATAGACATCCTTCCGGGGGTAAAGCTTCCAAAGCCAAAAGCTTATCCCATGACCCAAAAGGAATTGGGAGAACTACGTAAATTCATAGACAAAAACCTAGAACGGGGCTTTATCCAACCGGCTAGGCCTCGCGTGGCGGCACCAGTGATGTTCCGAGAAAAGAAAGATGGCTCCTTTCGTCTTATAGTTGACTATAGGAACCTAAACGCAGTGTGCGCCGAAAACATATACCCCATGCCACTCATGAAAGACATGTTAGCACATTTAGCGAAGGGAAAATTCTTCACCAAACTAGACCTGCGAGAAGCCTACTACAGAGTTCGTATAAAAGAGGGGGATGAATGGAAAACCGCTTTCAACTGTCCACTAGGATGTTTCCAGTTTCGAGTACTGCCATTTGGACTGCAGGGGGCGCCCGCAGTTTTTATGCAACTAATAAATGAAATACTCCATCAGCATTTGTTCAAAGGAGTTCTTGTCTACCTTGACGACATACTTATCTATACAGAAACAATGGAAGAACATATTAAACTAGTAAGAGCTGTACTCAAAAAGTTATTATCTGCAGAACTATATTGCAAGCTATCCAAATGTGATTTCCATCAAACCAAAATAGACTACCTAGGATATCGCATCTCGGCTGATGGGTTAGAAATGGATCCAGGAAAAGTGAAAGCTGTTTTGGAATGGGCCCCCCCACGCACACGCAAACAGCTCCAAAGTTTTTTGGGATTTGCAAATTTCTATCGTCAATTCATCCCCTCCTTTGCTCAAATTGCTTTACCAATAACTAACCTCTTAAAAACTAAAGGAGACACGAAACCCAAACCATCATTACCCCTCGAATGGACAATGGAATGTCAAGCAGCATTTGAAAAATTGAAACGACTCTTTGCCGCCGAACCTATTTTAAAGCACCCTGACATGGATGTTCCTTTTGTAATACAAGCTGATGCAAGTGATGTAGCAGTCGGAGCCGTTTTGCTCCAAAACAATGCTGATGGTAATTTACAACCCTGTGCTTTCACTTCTCGAAAATTGACTGAAACCGAAAGACGATGGGCTATTTGGGAAAAAGAAGCGTTTGCAGTTCATTGGGCCCTACGGACATGGAGACAATTCTTAGAAGGTTCAAATCATCCTTTTGAAGTTTGGACTGATCACAAAAATCTAGAAGCGCTAAAGACTCCTAGAAAACTTTCGCCTAAACAAGCCCGTTGGGCTCAATATTTTAACCGCTTTAATTTTACTTTACATTATATTCCTGGAGGGAAAAACTTCTTAGCAGATGCTCTTTCACGTTTACCCCAATACAATTGCACTCGCTCCGAGGTGGTTCAACCAATACTTCCCGTGCAACAGTTAGCGGCCGCAGCAATAACTAGAAGCCACTCCAAAGCTGACCCCTCACTCCCAGATGAACTAACCAAATCGTTTAAAGAAGCTTTAAACACCGATGACTGGTACTTAACGCATTCCCATGAATGCACACTCCGTGATGGACTGGCTTGGATTGGAACAAAACTATATGTTCCTCTATCACTCAGAGAAACCATCCTACAACGTTGCCATGATGCTAAAATGGCAGGGCATTTTGGATTTGTGAAAACTTTGCATCTTCTTAAAAGACAATTTTGGTGGCCAAGTCTTAAAAAAGACATTCAAGCATATGTAGCAAGTTGCCCGGTCTGTGCATCATCCAAAAGGCCTCCGGGAAAACCTCCTGGACTACTACAAATGGTAGCCAGACCAGGAACCCCATGGAAAGAAATATCCATGGATTTCATAGTAGAATTACCTGAAAGTTCAGGCAATACTGTTATATGGGTAGTGACTGACCTTTTCTCCAAACAAGTCCATTTTATTCCATGTTCAAAAATACCCTCCTCAAAGTCTCTAGCAAAGTTGTTTGTACAACACATTTATAGACTTCACGGAGTGCCTGATCGCATCATTTCAGATCGAGGAGTTCAATTCACTTCTAAATTTTGGAAAGAATTTTTACGACTCATTGGTTCCGCCCAAGGATTAAGCTCCTCCCATCATCCTCAAACTAATGGAAGCTGTGAACGTTCGAACTCTGTACTAGAACAATATCTCCGATGTTATGTTAACTACCAGCAAGATAATTGGGCTGATCTCTTACCTTTTGCTGAAGTTGCCTACAACAACTCAATTCATAGTAGCACGGATTTACTCCTTTAAAATAGCTTCAGGCCAAGATTTTGTTCCTATCTCGAACTCCCACAGGAAGAAACTACTGTTTCCTCTTTATCAGAATGGATAGATCAAATACAAAGCACATGGAAAATGACTGCATAAAGGCGATCGACGACGCTCACCGTGCGCATAAAAAACAAGCAGATAAAAAAAGGTCCCCTGAGAACAAATATCAAGTGGGCGATAAGGTTTATCTTTCCACCAAATATCTTCAAACCACTCAGAAATCTAAGAAACTTGGACCCAAATATGTGGGACCTTTCCCCATAGTAAAAATCATCAACCCCGTGACGGTACAACTAGATTTACCAAAAACACTTAGGAGAATCCACCCCGTTTTCCATGTCAGTTTGCTGAAACCTGAACACACGTCTACTTTCCGTCCTAACCATACACCCCCTCCTATACCAATTCTCATAGAGGGAGAACAACACTTTGAAATAAAAGAAATTTTAGATTCAAGAAAACATAGAAATAAAATTCAATATCTTATTTCCTGGAAACACTTCCCATTATCCCAAGCTGAATGGGTGAACAAAGAAGATGTTCATGCATCGGAAAAAATAGCACAATTCTATAAAAAATATCCTGACAAACCCTAACTTCTCTTTTTTCTTTCTAGGACTGACGTCCTTGTTGCAGGAGGGCCGAATGTCAGCCTCCACTCCACTCGTCATTTACTTTTAAATGATTATATCAGTAGATAGAATGTAAAATGTTTATTTCTGTATTATAAACTCTTAAGATCATGAGATGTATCATACCACCGTCTGGGGTAAGGGAAAGGAGCTTATTAAGAGTGTCGGCTGACATAACAGGGAGGAGGGATGATTAATGATTGAGTGTTATCAGCGCGCGCTTTTCTAACCGACACTGCATTCCTGAGTTGACTGACATCCAGAGACCTGTGGAAGAAGATTACCACGAGGGGCCATGAAGGAGTTGGCATTGGACCAGACCAGCCTGACCTCCTGGAGGAGGAGGGACAATTGGGGGGATATGATATGTTTGCCATATTTTGTCTCAGTTCCAGCTTTGCTTGGCTGCTATCAAGACTGTAAAAGTAAAAGTACTTGTTTTCATTCCAAATGGAGTCAAGGTGAATTCTTTCCTATTTACTGTCGGAGGTAGCCTGACAAAGCTGTCTCTGTACTGTGACCGGACCGGAAGCCGGACTGGAACGGGTCTGGATAGACAGCTTCATCCAGGTACTGGGGTTGCCATGCAACCACACTCTCTACAACCTTCGCCACAAAGCGAAGGTTGGAGACTGGACGATAATTACCCAAAATAGCTGGGTCCAGGGAAGGCTTCTTGAGGAGGGATCTCACCACCGCCTCTTTCAAGGTGGCGGGGAAAACCCCTTCCAACAATGAAGCATTTATAATTCCCTGGAGCCAGCCTCGTGTCACCTCCTGAGTAGCCAGCACCAGCCAGGAAGGACACGGGTCCAGTAAACATGTGGTTGCATGTAACCTTCCCAGCAACCTGTCCACGTCCTCGAGAGTCACAGACTCAAACTCATCCCAAACAACCTCAACAAGACGTGCCTCCGCCATCCCACTTGGATCATCGCAATTTTGGTCTAAACTATCCTGAAGCTGAACGATTTTATCGTATAGATAACCATTAAACTCCTCAGCACATCTCTGTAGAGGGTCATCCTGCCCCTCCTGACGAAGGAGGGAGCGAGTCACCTGGAACAGGGCGGCTGGGCGGTTATCTGCCAATGCAATGAGGGTGGAAATGTAGGAACGCTTCACCTCCCTCATTGCCACTAGGTAGGTCTTAGTAAAAGACCTCACTAGTGTCCGATCAACCTCGGAACGGCTAGACCTCCAGGTACTCTCTAGGCGTCTTCTCCGGCGTTTCATCTCCCTCAGCTCCTCAGAGAACCAAGGAGCCAATTGAGATCTACACCAGGTCAGAGGCCGCAAAGGCACGACACGGTCCAAAGCCCCAGCCGCAGCCCGTTCCCAGACCGCAACTAGTTCTTCAGTCGTGCCGTGGGCAAGCTCCTCAGGGAACGGCCCAAGCTCCATCTGGAACCTCTCTGGGTCCATCAGGCGCCTGGGACGGAACCAACGCATTGGCTCCATCTCCCTGCAGTGGTGAGCGGCGGTCCAAAAGTCTAGGCGAAGGAGAAAATGATCTGACCATGACACCGGTTCCGTCACTAAATTTCCTAATTCCAGATCAAATCAAGTCTAGTGTGCCTCCCCCCGCGTGTGTAGGGCCATTTATTTATTTATTTATTTATTTGATTTTTATACCGCCCTTCTCCCGAAGGACTCAGGGCGGTGTACAGGCAAAAGTAAAAAACAGACAATACAATGTACAATTTAAAATGCAAGTTAAAAAACTTATTATAATTAGCCTAAAAACTTTAAAATATATAAAAAACTAAAACCCCATTTAAAATTAATAATAAGAAATTTAAAAGCCGATAAAATTTAAGCCAGCCCCGCGCGAGTGAAAAGATGTGTCTTCAGTTCGTGGCGAAAGGTCCGAAGGTCAGGTATTTGGCGTAAACCCGGGGGAATCTCGTTCCAGAGTGTGGGAGCCCCCATAGAGAAGGACCTTCCCATGAGGGCCGCCAGCCGACATTGCTTGGCGGACGGCACCCTGAGAAGTCCCTCTCTGTGAGAGCGTACAGGTCGGTGGGAGGCGTGAGGTAACAGCAGGCGGTCCCGTAAGTACCCAGGCCCTAAGCCATGGAGTGCTTTAAAGGTCGTAACCAAAACCTTAAAGTGCACTCGAAAGGCCACAGGTAGCCAGTGCAGTCTGCGCAGGAGCGGTGTTACGTGGGAGCTATGCGTAGCTCCCTCTATCACCCGCGCAGCTGCATTCTGGACAAACTGAAGCCTCCGAGTGCACCTCAAGGGGAGCCCCATGTAGAGAGCATTACAATAATCCAAGCGAGAGGTAACGAGCGCGTGAGTGACTGTGCACAAGGCATCCCGATCAAGGAAGGGGCGCAACTGCCGAACCAGGCGAACCTGGTGGAAGGCCCTCCTGGAGACGGCCGTCAAATGATCTTCAAACGACAGCCGTTCACCCAGGAGGACACCTAAGTTGCGCACCCTATCCTTTGGGGCCAATAACTCACCTCCAACAGCCAGCCGCGGCTGCAGCTGGCTGAATCGGGATGCCGGCATCCACAGCCACTCTGTCTTGGAGGGATTAAGCTTGAGCCTGTTTCTCCCCATCCAAACCCGTACGGCTTCCAAACACCGGGACAGCACTTCAACAACTTCATTGGGGCGGCCCGGGGTGGAAAAGTACAGCTGAGTGTCATCAGCGTACTGCTGGTATCTCACCCCGAAGCCACTGATGATCTTGCCCAACGGCTTCATATAGATGTTGAACAGAAGGGGCGAGAGAATCGACCCCTGCGGCACCCCACAAGTGAGGCACCTCGCGGTCGACCTCTGCCCCCCTGTCAACACCGTCTGCGACCGGTCGGAGAGATAGGAGGAGAACCACCGATACACGGTGCCTCCCACTCCCAATCCCCCCAACCGGCGCAGCAAGATACCATGGTCGATGGTATCAAAAGCCGCTGAGAGATCTAATAGGACCAGGGCAGAGGAATAACCCCTGTCCCTGGCCCTCCAGAGATCATCCACCAATGCGACCAAAACTGTCTCCGTGCTGTATCCGGGTTGGAAGCCGGACTGGAACGGGTCTAGATAGACGGATTCATCCAGGTATTGGGGTAGCTGTCGCGCCACAGCACTCTCTACAACCTTCACAACAAAGCGAAGGTTGGAGACTGGACGATAATTACCCAAAATAGCTGGGTCCAAAGAGGGCTTCTTGAGGAGGGGTCTCACCACCGCCTCTTTCAAGGCGGCAGGGAAAACCCCTTCCAACAAAGAAGCGTTGATAATCCTCTGGAGCCAGCCTCGTGTCACCTCCTGAGTGGCCAGTACCAGCCAGGAAGGACACGGGTCCAGTAAACATGTAGTGGCGTGAAGCCTCCCCAACAATCTGTCCACGTCTTCGGGAGCCACAGGGTCAAACTCGTCCCAAACAGACTCAACAAGACGTGCCTCCTCTCCCTCGCTTGGATCATCCCAATTTCGGTCCAGACCATCCCGGAGCTGAGCGATTTTATCGTATAGATAATCACTGTAAGCCGCCCTGAGTCTTCAGAGAAGGGCGGGGTATAAATGTAAACAAACAAAAATAAATAAATAAACTCCTCGGCACGTCCCTGCAAAGGGTCATCCCGCACCTCCTGATGAAGGAGGGAGCGGGTCACCCGAAACAGGGCGGCCGGGCGGTTATCTGCCGACGCAATGAGGGTGGAGGCGTAGGAACGCCTCGCCTCCCTCATTGCCACTAGGTAGGTCCCAGAATAGGACCTAACTAGTGTCCGATCAGCTTCGGAACGACTGGACCTCCAGGTGCTCTCTAAGCGTCTTCTCCGGTGTTTCATCTCCCTCAGCCCCTCGGAGAACCAAGGGGCCGGACGAGATCTGCGCCGGGTCAGAGGCCGCAAAGGCACAACACGGTCCAAGGCCCCAGCCTGTTCCCAGGCCACGACTAGTTCCTCAGTCGTGCCGTGGGCCAGATCCTCAGGGAATGGCCCAAGCTCCGTCAGGAACCTCTTGGGGTCCATCAGGCGCCTGGCGCGGAACCAACGTATAGGTTCCATCTCCCTGCGATGGTGAGTGGTGGTTCGGAAGTCTAGGCGAAGGAGAAAATGATCGGACTATGACATTGGTTCTGTTACTTGAATCAGGTCCATGGCCGTCATGGAAGCCAGGAACTCCTGAGCTGCCATTGACGACAAGCCGGCCGATGGCAAGTTGAAATCCCCCATGACCAAAAGTCTGGGAATCTCAACTGCCACCTCGGCAAGCACCTCCAGCAGCTCAGGTAGGGCTGTAGTCACGCAGCAAGGAATCAGGTACGTGATCAACAGACCCATCTGATTCCTATGGCCCCACTTCACAAGGAGGGATTCACAACCAGCTATCTGAGACACAGTGGACTCCCTCGGCTCTAGGCTTTCTTTAATCACAACCGCCACCCCCCCCACCCCTACCTTGGGCCCTTGGCTGATGAAATGCACGGAAACACCATGAATATTATTCATAATTATTCATAATTTCTTTAATCGCTCTTCAGAAACTCTGTTCTGTTCCTTTAACATATCTTCCAAGTTAGTTTCAGACCCCCTTCTCGTCATGGGAGCTTTTGGTGGCTTAAAAGTCATTTTAATTTGTCTCTCTGAGGGCACACATGGCTGTTTCCAACATTGAGCAAAGGCCATCCTAGCAGCAGTTAATATATGTAGTATTAAATATTTTATACTCTTCAAGTATTTTTTTTAAAAAATCCCCAATAAAAAAAGTTCAGGTTCTAGATCCAATTGTTCATTCGTAATTTCTTGTAGCCACTTTTTAATTTTTAACCAATATTTACGTGATTCGGGGCAGGACCACCACATATGATAATATGTTCCATCTTTATTTTTACATTTCCAGCATATGGGAGACATTTTGGGATACATTTTCGCTAGTCTCAAAGGGGGCAGGTGCCACCTATAGAACATTTTATATGCATTTTCTTTGTATGCTGCTGATTTTGTTAATTTATAATTTATGTTCCATATCTCCCAATTATACAAAAGATTATGAATTGCGCAGAAATGGACAAACTAACTCTGAGTCTGAAGGGTAAAGAGACATCAGTATTTTATGGTATATGGGAACGGTGGTATGGATGGATGGAAAGGAGATAGGAATATTTAGTTACTAAGCATAATCAATAGATAAAATAAGAATACAAATATGTAGAATTTAATGTTTGTCATTATTGCATGGATTATTGTCAGATGAAAAACACCACAAAGAGCTGTTAAATGATATAAGCTTTTCTTTTTCCTTTTTTTATGCTTTTAATGTAAAAAAGTTCAATAAAGTATATTTTTTTAAAAAAAGTCATTTTAATTTAAGTAAAGTCTCTAATTAGAATTGTAAAATCTCAAAATCTCAAAAAGTCTCATATTAAAGTTGTAAAATAAAAACTTTCACCTTGCCTCCTATGGAGAGCTTCTATTCAGCCAAAATCCACAAAGACGAACTTCCTTTCTCTCACAATCAGCCTCCAATCCACTTCCTCTCAGACGCCATTTCTTCCTTCACTAAGTTAAAGTGAAAAAAAGTTTTCCCCTTTTTTTAAAAAGAAGTAGAAGTCAGCTCTCTTCTTGCTTCCCCAATAATCGATCACTTGTATTTGTCCCGTCTGCTTTTAGTTATTCAAAACGGAATCAATGGAGCAGAGGTGGACATCTTCCTCTTGTCCTGCTTAATTAGCAGGATCGAGCCGAGTCTGGAGTAGGGCTGGATTAAGCAAGCACCCATCCGAGACTCTGCATAAGAAAGCAGAGCCCCTGGGGCAATCTTCTGCTATCCAGCCACTCTTCACTATTCTCTTTCACCCAGAGAAAAGCTTTGAAGCTGGCTAACAGCTGTTCTCCACTGTTTCACCAGCTTTTACAGAATCTCAGCTCGGGACGCCATTCCAGACGTCCTCCGGGGAGACGGAGCCACCGGAAGTCCCAGGAACAGAGTTGAGCTCCTGGGCACACAGCCTGCTAGTAGCAGCTAGCTAAGTAGGACCTCCTAGCTGAGAACATATATCCAACCCTGTGCCAAGGATGCGGTAGGACTGGCACTGATTAGCAAACACAGGGTGGGTTTTTTCCCCAGAAGCAAAGTCACTGAAATGGTTTGGAAAACGGCTAAAAAAGGAAGTCTAGGGTGCCCCCTAGAATGGTGACTTCACGGCAGGGGTGAAATCTAAAAATTTTCCCTACCGGTTCTGTGGGCGTGGCTTAATTGGTGGGCATGGCTTGGTGATCAGATGGCTTGGTGGGCATGGCCAATAACAATAAATAATAAAAATAATAAACAAAGTATAAAAAAACAATAAGAGGTACCAAAAACCAACTTTCACACTTTACACACACACAACACAACACAACTGACTCACACACAATGTAAAAGCAGCTGCACTTCACACTTCACACAGCCACAAAAAGCTCAAAAACCAACTTTCACACTTTACACACACACAACTAACACACACACACACACATACACACAATATGCCACATACAGCTTTCTGAGATTTTGTGTGTTTGTGTAATTAGAGTGAAACACTACAGAAACACACCAAATCTCAGAAAGCTGCACAAATATTTTATTTTATTATTTTATTTTATTTTATTTTATTGTGGACTTCAAATCCCAGAATTCCTCAGCTAGCAAAACCAGCCAGTTGATCACCGAGGAAATAGATTACCTGAGTGATAGATTCTGTCTGGCTGAAACTGAAACTGCTTTCGGGCTGTGGCCATGCGTTCATCAGTAATCAGGTAAGTGCCTTGGAATCTCTACTCTTACTTGTAGAAAACATGTTTTCTACAAGTAAGAGTACAAGTAAGGTTCTGCTGTTTTTTACTTTTAAAGGCCTGTTTCGGCTGAAGCAAAACCGGCTTTTAAAAGTAAAAAAAAAACACCTCTGCAGATGGTGGGGCTCAGCAGAGGCAGGGGGGCGAGGCCAGGGATTTTTGCTATTGGTCCTCTGAAACAGCAGCCGCCATCGCTACCGGATCACATGATCCCGTCCGATCCGGGAGCATTTCACCCCTGCTTCAGGGAGAGAATTCTGAAGCTGTGGTGCAGGTGATTGTAAACCCTTCATGAAAATACAGTTTCTCCAGGGAGATGGAGATCTTTCTCGAAATCAACAGATGCATAGCAATTCCCATTCCTCTCTACTCAGTCAAAAGCCTTTGAAGTTTTTCCTTGTTTTGCCAAACTGGCAGGAGTTTTCTCTGATGATGATTGGACAGAACAAATGAGGGAACCCTCCAGGGGGAAGATGCCTCTACTGTCCCACTTCTCTGGAGCTCCTCTATCCAGTTGCAGGTGTTCAATTTATGCCCGTGTTTTCTTCTGTTTTCTGCAGGCATCACCCTTTGGGATTACGACTCTCTTCAGAAGGACCTGACCATCAAGCCTCAGCCCAAGACAGAATCTGAAATCATTGCATCAGATAGCATAGATGACACGGCCTCCGCCCTGGACATCTCAGCCTCCCTCAAGGCCAGTTTCTTGGCGGGGCTGATTGAAGTGGGAGGGTCGGCCAAGTATCTTCGTGACAAAAAGAAGTCCAAGCAACAGGCCAGAGTCACCCTTCAGTACAAAACCACCACCAGGTATGAACAGCTGACAATGAGCCACCTGGGAATCCAGAATGTCTCTTACCCAGCAGTCTTTGAGCAGGGCACAGCCACCCACGTGGTCACCAGCATCCTCTACGGAGCCCAGGCTTTCTTTGTCTTTGACCGAGAAGTTTCTTCAACAGAGATGGTAAAAAATATAGAAGGAAATTTGCTTGCAACAATCAAGAAGGAAATATCTATCACAGGACAAGCAAATATGAAGCTAAATGAAGAGGAGAAAGAGAACGCTCTGAAGTTCAGGTGCAAGTTCCATGGAGACTTTTCTTTGGAGAGAAATCCAGTGACCTTCCAAGATGCCATGAAAGTTTATACAACTCTACCAAAAAAGTTAGGTAAAGATGGGGAGAAGGCTGTGCCTATGAGGGTTTGGCTCTACCCTCTGACCAAACTAGACTGCAGAGCAGCTAAGATGGTCCGTGAGATCAGCCTAACTTTGATCTTCGATGCTGAAAAGATCTTGGAGGAACTCAATGAAATTGAGATGCAAATCAATGATCTAGCCAACGATCCAATTGCCGAGACCTTCCCTGAGATCAAGAGGAAAATCCAGCAGTTTAAGGATCTGTGCAAGCAACACAGGCAGATTTTCCAGAAACAGTTGGCCAGAATGTTGCCTTCCATCCGGGGAGGAGGGCAGGAGGAAGGAACCCTGGTGGACCTGTTGACGTCCATCAACCAGTCGCCCTTCAATAGCCAAAGACTCCGTGAATTTCTGGACACCAAGAAAAGAGAAATTAACTTTGTGAAATCTTATCGGACTATTCTAAGTAAAATTCAACTTATCTCATCTCAAAACAAGCTGGAAGAAATAGTTCTGAATCCTCAGAATGTATACGTGGTCGCCTTTATATTCACTTCTTTACATGAAGAGGAGCCATTTCTGTTGAGTTTACAGGACCAGCTTCAGGAGCAATTCTTGCAAGAATCGGTGAAGTCCACAAGGTTCCATCCTGAGGTGAAGAAAGGCCTGGCCTGGTTTGAGTACAAGGAGACAACCCGCAATGCTCGACAGGCTGCCAAATCCATCAAAGACTTTTTCAGCGTCAATCAATCCAATGAGAAGATCCGCTTTGTTGTGGCCTCACTCCCAGATGTGGACATCCCAGGAGCCTCAATATACCTTTATGAAGATGGAGAACTGGTCAGCAAGAACTTTGAGTTGCCCTCAAAACCTCTCCCTTTCCTGATCAGTGAACTGAGACACAACAGCATTCAGCTGAAGTTTCAGCCAGCTGAACATGGAAGGGCTACAATCTCCAGCTATCTGGTAGAGTACAAGGTTGCAGGGGAAGAAAATTGGAAGACTGTGAGGACAGAGGACTCTGGGGAGATGTTCCTGCTGAAAGATCTGCCTCCAAACACAGAGTACCAGTTCCAGTATGCTGCTTGTTGCAAGCCGGGATGTAGTAAATCCAGTGAGTTGGGCCCACCCATAAAGACTCTTCCCACCAGCCCTCCTGAGAAATTAAGAATGGTCACTGCAGCATCTTCTGTCATCTCTGTGGCCTGGATGAGTCCCAGCATCGTTGCCTCAGGAGTTGTGGTCAAGGAGTACAAAGTGGAGTACAGAATGGTGGAGGCTGAAGCTGGGAAGGACCAATGGACTGAAAAAAGGACTGAGAGAAAAACAGAGTTTTATCCCATTGAAAGTCTGAAAGCTCAGACGACGTATAGAATACGAGTGTCAGCTGTGTGCGATAATGGAGCTCTGAGTGTTCCCAGCAAGGAGGTGAAGATCTCCACATCACTGGAGGAAGAAAGTGTAGGCAACATAGCCATACAGTTCCTTCAGAAATGCTCCTTGGTGGAGGACAGACAGCCATTAGTGTTTGCCCTTCCTGTTGAGAAGGTCTCCTCAGATGCCTCCATATCATATCTCATGTACCAGCTTGGAAAGGAGAACCTGGAAGTGCCCAACAAAGTGATCCTGGTGATGGGAGAAACAGGATGTGGGAAAACCACTCTGATCAACGGAATGATCAATTATATCCTGGGTGTCCAGTGGGAAGATAATTTCAGATTCAAACTCATTCATGAAACCTCCCAGAGAAGAGAAGCTGGAAGCAGGACGTCTGAAGTCACAGCCTACATGGTGAACCATCAGAAGGGCTTCCGAATTCCCTATTCTCTCACCATCATTGACACGCCAGGATTTGGAGGCACAAGAGACACAGAGCAAGACAAACTGGTGGAGAAGCAGCTCCTGGAGTTTTTCTCCACCCCAGGGGGCATTGACCATGTGGATGCCATCTGCTTGGTGGCCCAGGCTTTCCTTGCCCATTCAACTCACATCCAAAAACGTGTCTTTGATCCCATGCTCTCCATGTTGGGAAAAGATCTGAAGGATAACATCCAACTCCTGTTTACCTTTGCAGATGGGGGAACCCCACCTGTCCTGGAGGCCCTCAAGGAGGCTGACTTGCCACGTGCTCAGGATGAGTCAGGAATCTGTGTGCACTTCAGATTCAACCATTCAGCCCTCTTTGCTAACCAAGAAAACAGAGGAAGCCACAATACTGTTTCTGGAATGTTCTGGAAAATGAGCACTGAGAGCATGAAGAATTTCTTCGACTCATTAAAGATGCTGGAAACCAAAAGTTTAACCTTGACCATGGAGGTCCTCAAGGAACGTCAGGAGCTGGAAGCTGCTCTTAGAAGTCCTCCCCCTCCTTGGGTTGAACAGGTGCATCCAAATTGTTTCCAGATCAGTATTGATCCAGTAGCCATTGGGAAGGCTTCTGTTTCCAGGTACCAGGTGGAATATCGGATTGCAGAAGATAATTGGAAAAGTCTCAATGCAAAAGACTCTCAGGATCAATTCACCCTGGAAGATATCCACCCAAATCTTCAGTACCAATTCCGATGTGCAGCTGTGACTCCAGGAGGGCTCGGTCAATGGAGCGAGGCGATCACTTGCATCTGTCCCACAAGAAGGCCTGCTGAGGTAAGTTGACACCTTCTTTGGAAGAGGAAAGAGGTGGGGGGGAGAGGAGGAGGAGGAAGAGGAGGAGGAGTAGAATAGTCTGACACCTCCTGCAGGGTCCGTCCTTGGGAACCTCTGCCCCCTCCCCCAACTCCAGGGTCTAAAGCTTCCTGAAATCTGGGTCAGTAGATCTTCCAGAATCTTTGCTTATCTGGTTTGCACCTTGCACAGTTTGCAAAGTGAGTCAACCATGACAGATAAGGCTGTGGATGATGAGCAATAGAGGCAGGGCTACAAGCTCATGGTGCCATTGTCAGGCTGCCTCTGATTATATTTAGGAAAGAATACACCTTGACTTCATTTCCAAATAAAGAAAAGTACTTTTACTAAATACATCTGGATTGCAGCAGTATAAAGTTGGATCTGAGACAAAATATGGCTAACATTCCATATCCCATCGTTAGTCACTCCTCTCCCCAAAAGGTCAGCAGGTCTGGTCCAATGCCAGCTCCTTCTCGGCCCCGCATGGTAATCTTCTTCCGCAGGTCTCTGGCTGTAAATCATCTCAGGAATGCAATGTCCGTTGAAAGTCCGCGCTCTAACATTCCTGTTGAATTCAAACCATCAATCTCCCCTCCCCTTGATCTGATGTCAGACGACACTCTTAAAGGGCCCTCTCTACTTAAACTGAATCCATGAGCTATTTACATTACACATAAAAACCCCATGCAATCTAACTATTGAATATAAAGAGTACAAAAGGATGTGAGGATTGGAGTGGAGGCTGACAGCCATTTTGGAGAATGGAGGGAGCTACCACATGTATGAGGTCCATCCTGTGGAATGTCATAGATGGGAACAGGGCTGAGCAGGAGCACCACTCGGGGGAACCTGTTGGAAAGGGCCACATCTGATCTAAGGGAGCTACGTTGGGGGTGGAGAAAAGTCTGATCTGCTTGGGTCTGGCAAGGTTCTGGAGGGCAGGTCTTTCAGGGCCTCCCTGAATGTCTGTTTCACAAAGCCTCAATTGTGGAAGGGACAATTGAGCCAGCCCACACACTCCTGTGCTGGGATGTCCAGCTGAGCATCCTCAGAGGTGAAACCCCAACAGAGCCTCACTTGGGGCTCACTTGCTAGAGAAACAAAGGGGAGAAGTGGGAGCATCTTATACAAAGAAGTGAGAAGTCGTGTGTGTGGGTGGAGAGACATCGGGGCAGAGGCATTTTGCCTCCTCCTCTTCAGGAGGAGGATTCTTTAAAGGCTCTCTGCTCTGAAGTCTCTTCTGAGTTTGTGTGTGGAACTGAGACAGAAGAAATAACAATTTGCCCCATCCTTAAATCAGCCAGTGGAGAAGCCCAAAGTTCAAGGCTTCTTCCACAGGTTTAGCAGAAATTGAGGTGACCTTCCCAAAATGTGTGTGTGGAGGGGTCCTTGCACACCACTCCCCACTCAGGGTGGAGAGCCAAGGTGGGGGGAGGTTCCCAAGGGGCAAAACTCGGTGGGGGTGGGGGAGGGTATGGGTGCAAACCAGCAGTCTCAGAAGAGGCTGCTTGCCCAGGACTGCAGGAGATGCAGGAAAGAGCCCCCACCAGGAAGGATTTGATTCAGACGGCCTTGGAGGGGCAGCTGGGAGGCCTAGGAGGAGACTGGGGTGGTCAGGGGGGAACCTGGAGGAAGATGACTTGGGGCAACCCTGGGTAGCCCTTGGAGACAACCTGGAGCTGCAACAGGAGCAGCTAAAGCCCCAGAAAAGAGGGTCCCTTCGAGAATGGAGCCGGCTGTGGGGAGCTGCCAGCCGCTTTGGACACCAACCCTCCCCTCCTGTAACCCCCAAAAGGAACATTTCCAAGAATTGAACAGGTACATAAAAAGGGGGGTGGCATTTGGGAAAGATCAGATGGGTCAGCTTCACGAGCAGTGAGGAGGGGTTGGCTCTTTTTTTAACCCCCCTCCAATTCCTCTGTTTGTCTTCTGGGGGAGGCGAGTTGCTGGCAACCTCCGAGCAAGACCACCTCTCCTTTGGCTGACTCTGTTTTGCTTTTTATCCAGAAATCCCAGGTTTTGTATTGTGCAACGTGTCTGGAAATGGCTGGAAGCATCCAAGGTAAAGTATTGGCCCCTGAGGGTACAATGTGGGGTACAATGGAAGTCACTGTTGGAGGGAGAGGCTCTGATGGCCGTACGCTGCTGACTGTGTCTCCTTTTTCTCTCCTCTCCCCTTTTGGTTGAAGGGCCTGAACGGAGGATCATCCTAGTGGGCCAAACTGGAAATGGGAAAAGTGCGACAGGAAACACAATCCTAGGAAGCAAAGTCTTTGAGTTTGGGATGTCAGCTTGGTCAATAACACAAGCATGCCAAAAGGAAGAGGCGCAGCTGAACGGCAGGAAGGTTGTGGTTGTTGATACGCCTGGCTTTTTCCACACCAACCGTTCAAACACAGATATTGCTGCAGAAGTGAGCAAGTGGATAAAGCTTTGTACCCCAGGTCCTCACGTCATTCTGCAGGTGATGCGTCTTGGCCGTTTGAACCAGAAGGGGAAGGTCACGATTCAGCTGATCAAAGAGAGTATTGGCCTTAAAGCCAAGAATTACATCATCATCTTGTTCACCCACAAAGAAGACCTGGAAGGTATCTCACTTGAAAATGTCATATCTGTCCAAGATGAATACCTGAAGGAATATATTGCGGAATGCGGGAACCGGTTCCTGGCTTTCAACAACAAGGCTGAAGGGGCGGAACGAAAGGCTCAGGTGGCCGAACTGATGACCATGATTGATGATCTGGTGCACATGAACAAATATGCTCCTTGTTACACAAAAGACATGATGAGTGTCAACAAAAGAAACAGATAGGGAAACTAACAAAACTTAACAGCCAGGAAGCAGCAGGTGAAGCTAAGCAAAATCACATCAGATCCCTGTAAATTAGCACAGGGGCCTCCCAGAGCTATGTCCTCTCTCCACTTTTCTTCTCTCTATATAGCAGAGGTCACCAAACTTTCAGACCTCAGGGACCACTAAATTCATTTTAAATTTAAAATGAATTTAAAATTCAATTTTAAATCCCGCGGACTAG
Organism: Ahaetulla prasina; assembly: GCF_028640845.1. Classification (NCBI taxonomy): domain Eukaryota; kingdom Metazoa; phylum Chordata; class Lepidosauria; order Squamata; family Colubridae; genus Ahaetulla; species Ahaetulla prasina. The sequence continues at coordinate 150,035,546 of NC_080542.1, read as the reverse complement.
GAATATGATCTGCCTAATGACCGACTGGGTGGGCGTGACTAGGTGGGCATGTGACTGGGTGGGCATGGCCAATTCAATGTCACTCAGGTCGAGGGGTGCCTCGCCAGCCTCTATTCACCCCTCCCCTCCCAGCTACTCCTTGCCTCCCCACCCGGGCTCCTTAGGGCCCCAACAGGAAACAGTTGTTGGAACTAAGCAGCCACCATGAGAAAGAGTTGGCAAAAGAGCTCAGTTCAAATTGGATCTGACCATCAGTTGGTGACCACTGCTCTATACCAATGACTGTATCTTAAAAGATACCTCTGTTAAAGTACCGGTATTGTACAGTGATTGGTCTCCTTCGAGATGATGATGAATCTGCATACAAACAGGAGGTTGAACAACTAGCCTTGTGGTGCGTCCAGAACAATCTTGAACTAAACACACTCAAAACTGTAGAAATGAGAGTCAATTGTAGGAGAAACCCTCCTCTACTACCACCTCTTACAATACTAGACAACACAGTAGCAATAGTAGAGACTTTCAAGTATTCTAGGTTCTATAATATCGCAAGACTTAAAATGGACACCTTTTAAGTGTTAAAGTGTTTTAAGTGTTAAAATGGACAACATCAAAAATGTCAACAGAAAAGCACAACAAAGAATGTTCTTTCTGCGCCAACTCAGTAAGCTCAAACTGCCCAAGGAGCTGCTGATCCAGTTCTACGGAGGAATGATTGAGTCTGTCATTTGCACCTCTATAACTGTCTGGTTCGGTTCTGCAACCCAACAAGAAAGACACAGACTTCAGAGGATAATTAGAACTGCAGAAAAAATAATTGCTACCAACCTGCCTTCCGTTGAGGACCTGTATACTGCACGAATCAAGAAGAGGGCCGTGAAAATATTTACAGACTCCTCACATCCAGGACATAAACTGTTTCAACTCCTACCCTCAAAACGACGCTATAGAGCACTGCACACCAGAACAACTAGACACAAGAACAGTTTCCCCCCCCCCTTGCCATCACTCTCCTTAACAACTTAATTCCCACAACATTATTAAACTATCTAGTAAGACTGTATTACAATTCTTCTTCTCATCCTTCCTATTACCCATCTCCTTTTCCACTAATGAGTATAACTTTGTTGCTTGTACCTTTATGATTTCTATTGCTTTATTTAGTGTCCTAGTATGATTTATGCAGATTGCTTATTTAGTATCCTATGATTATCACTGAGTGTTGTATTCTTATGATTTATGATGAAGGTATTTTTATGACTGTGATTATGATTTATCACTTATAAGTTTTATGTACGCTGAGAGCTTATGAACTGGAGACAAATTCCAAATGTGTCGAATCATATTTTGCCAATAAAGAATTCTATTCTATTCTATTCTATTCTATTCTATTCTATTCTATTCTATTCTATTCTATTCTATTCTATTCTATTCTATTCAACACACGTTCTGATTGTTCCCTTTTCCAACAAGAGACCAAAATTTCTCTCTAATTGAGCCTCTGCTCCCAAGGTGGCAACTCTGCCAAAGGCCACAGCCCTTTTGTCCTGTGTTCTAATCCAGCCCTCACCATGTGACCTCTGAAGAACCAGAGTCAGAGATTCGTGAGTGAGTTCCAATTCCTTCTCCCAGAAACTGGTTGTTTCCCTCAGATGACACAACTTTCTTCAAGGGCACATGAAGATCATGTCCCCTGCCCCCATTATCAACTGGCTCCATAGCTCAATTTTCTACCAGGCTGGACACCTGTCCCTTTGAAAGCACAGACTCTTTGGAGCTTCCCTTCTTTGAGGTAGACCAGGCCAGGAAGCTGCCAACACAAGAAATATTAAGAACTTCACTTTATTGATATAGATGAAAGCAACAGAATCTTGACAGCATCTCCCTTTTGCTCCCTCGAGCACCAAAGTTGATCACGAGAGGGCAGCTTTGATGCTCTTTCTCACCCTTCATGTTTTCCTAACAGCTACCACATATTTTCTGCAAAGCCATCTCTGTAAATCATCTACACCAAGGGTCCCCAACTCACACGCTCTGGGCTGGCACCCGTCCATGGCCCACCAAGAACAGGGCTGCACAAGTGAGCAAAGCTCCATTAATGTACATGCAAGAGCCAGGCAATGTGTGAAACTACACCCCCCTCCAGTCCATGGAAAAACTGTCATCCACAGAACCGGTCCCTGGTACCCAAAAGATTGGGGGCAACTCCTGGATTCACTGGGGGGGGGATCTCTGTTTCAAGTGGAGATCTTATTAAATCTCTCTCTCTCTTTTACAAAGGAGGCTGTGTCTTTGCAGGGGAGGGATAGGGGGACTGGTGAGGCTCAGCATAGCCAGCTCTGTGCCAGGATGCACTCAAAAGGCAGAGGGGGAGAGGGATATTGTGCTATCATCTTGAGGAGGGCGACATGGAATTCACCAGCTTATACTCCAAGGGTGGGTCAGAATGCAGGGTCTCCCCCAAAGGTTTTCACCCTGGGTCCAGGGAGGGGGTCCTTGGAAATCAGGCTCCTGCTAGATCCTTCCCATCTCTTAGCGTCCTTCAACTCCACTCGATGTTTCTCCTCAGTGACTTGTTTTGGGTCTCCTGGTCAACTTTCTAAGCCAGTGTTGGGGAACCTTTTTGTCGTTGCGTGCCAAAACTGTGTGTGCGCGCCCATGATAGCGTGCCTGCATGCCAGCACCCATGACGCAATGTGTGCCCGACCTGCACATGTGTACATGCATTTCCCCACCACCATCATGCCCCGTTTTGGGCCTGGGAAGCCTCCTGCACCAAACTTTGCCGGCCCCAAGGCTCCCGCTGGGAAAGAGGGAAGCCTCAGCCCACCTGCTCCTGCTGCCACCACCAGGTAAGCAGCAGTGTGAGAGAATCCCCCGGGCGAGGGGACTGTTCTGTTTGCGAACAATACGAGGGCCCGAGGCTTGGCTTAAAAACTACTTTATTAACGACTCTTAACAACTTCTCACTGGAGGCAATAACTGGAACGCCGCCCTTGGCTCGGCAGCTGCTTAAGTATAACTCGCTATCAAGCTGCGGAACCAATCAAACAACCCCCTTTCCGGCTCTTTACACTAGCCGTGCTTTAACCAATCAGCAACAGCTAGCAACAGGCATTCTCTCCTCGGGTCGTATTCCTGAGGACATAACACCCTTCACCCTCCGGATGGCACATGCATAATCTGCGAGATATGCCGGACGCCGTCGGCTCCGCCCCAATTGTCTTAGTTCTGGAGTCGGTGGCTCTGGAGTGGGAGGAGCCAGACTGCCATCCTGCTCCGAGGGTGGAGAGTGCACATCTGGATCGGGAAAAGGCCCTGGCGACGCTGCAGCAATGGGATCCGCAGGTAAGGCAGCCGACGAGACCGCTTCGGGGGTTAAAGTACGTGGTGTGTCTGGCTGGGCCACCGGACCCCCGAAGAGATGGTCAGGTGTTGAAACAGCGATGCTTTGCTCAGGGCATGGATCGGCCGGCCCTGCGATTCTTCGGCGCAGCTGATTTATATGTCGGCGCCACTGGCGTCCGTCTCCCAGTTGGACCCTATAAGAATAGGGTCCGGTTATTTGAATGATAGTGCCGGGGAGCCACCGGGTGTCAGCCCTGAAATTTTCTGCATAGACCAGGTCCCCCACCCTGAAATTCCTATAGTTGGAATCTGTGCATGCCCAGCCGTGCCATAAACTGCTGAAAATAGGCCGATGTAAATTGGGCCCCATTGTCAGTGACAATGACATCGGGAAGTCCATGGGTGGCAAACAGGGTTTCCAGGACCCTGATGACGGCTCCAGCCGTGGGGGAAGGTGTCAATGCAATGTCAACCCACTTCGAGTAGGCATCGACTAGAATTAGGACCAAAAAAGGTCCAGCGAAGTCCACATGGACTCGCGCCCAAGGGTTTCTGGGGTTCTCCCAGTTCCTGACGGGGGCGGCGGCTGGCGCTGATCTAGAGGCTTGGCACTGGGGGCAATTTGCCACCCAGGCCTCAATCTCCTGATCCATCCCCGGCCACCAAACGTAACTGCGCCCTAAGGCTTTCATTCTTACCATTCCTGGGTGGGCGTCATGCAAACAACTCAAGATACGCTTACGCAAGTCGGGGGGTACTACTACCCTATTCCCCCACAACAGGCACCCCTTAAGGACAGATAGTTCATGCTGCCGGCGGGAGTATGGAAGAAATTCAGAAGCTAGTGATCCCCGCGGCCAACCCCTTTTCACCCAATCGATGATTTTAGACAGAAATGGGTCCTTAGCAGACAAACTCTCGATATCGACAGCAGAAACAGGAACGTCCTAGTCCTCAACAAGAAGGACAGCGGACGTCGGGGCTGGGTCGGCCTCCATTATAGGTAAGGGGCAGCGGCTAAGCGCGTCCGCGTGCCCTATAGATTTCCCAGGCTTATACAACAGTTGGTAGGAATAGGCAGCAAGGAATTCCACCCAGCGGGACATGCATGGGGATAGAATTTGGGGGGTTTGGCGGTCGCCTGCCAGCAACCCCAGCAATGGTTTATGGTCGGTTACAAGATAGAAAAACCGACCATAAAGATAGTCATGGAATCTTTTGATTCCAGCTACTGCGGCTAAGGCCTCCCGATCAAGTTGGCTATAGTTTCGTTCGGGAGGGGATAAAGTGCGTGAATAGAAAGTGATAGGAGCTTCGGAGCCATCAGGAAGAAGGTGGCTCAGAACGGCGCCCACGCCATAGGGGGAGGCATCACACGTTAATGACAGTGGCAGGCAGGGATCATACTGCACTAGGACAGCCGCCGACGTAAGGGCATCTTTGACAGCCCGGAACGAGGCGGCCGCAGCATGGTCCCATCGCCATGGGGCTTTAGAATCTAACAGCCTATGCAAGGGCTCAGCTAACATGGCCTTATGGGGCACAAAGATGGCATAAAAATTAAGAAGCCCGAAAAAAAGCTTGAAGCTCCGCCTTATTTGACTTAACTTTATTTATAAGTTGACTTTGTAAATATATACAAATAGAATGAGACTATTGCCCTATACATTGTAAGCCGCCCTGAGTCTTCGGAGAAGGGCGGGGTATAAATGTAAACAAAAAAAAAAATAAAAAAATTTGCAGGTGTCGGGGCATTCTTAATCGCCTCTACTTTGGAGAGCGCAGGGTGGATTCCTGAAGAATCCACCAAAAATCCCAAAAATTCTACCCGCGGAACCCCAATACAGCACTTCTCTTTTTTTAGCTTTAAACCCGCAGCCCGGAACTGGCTAAGGACGGCCCTCAAGCGTTCGACGAGTTCTGACCTGTCCCTAGCAGAGATCAGAACGTCGTCGAAATAGGGTACAACCCCTGGAATACCATGGAGCAATCGCTCCATCAAGCCTTGGAATAGCCCGGGGGCTATGCTGACCCCAAACTGCAGGTGGTTACACTTAAAGGCACCCCGGTGGGTGACAATCGCCTGGGCCATGGCGGTCGCCTCATCCACCGGGAGTTGCTGATACGCCTGGGCAAGGTCTAATTTAGCAAATATTCTGCCTTGCCCCAATGAGTGAAGGAGATGTTGTACAACTGGGACCGGATAAGGATTATCCTGCAGGGCTCTATTTATGGTGCATTTGTAGTCGGCACAGATCCTAATGGATCCGTCCGGCTTTAATGGAATCACAATGGGGGTTTCCCAATTAGAATGGTCTATAGGTTCAAGGACTCCTTGAGAAATAAGTTTATCTAGCTCTTTGTCTACCCTGGGACGGAGCGCTAGGGGAACCCGTCGGGGCTTAAGGCGCCTGGGAGCTATCTGAGGGTCCAGATTAAAAGCGATAGGGCGACCAGTATACTTGCCCAGACTGCCGTCAAATACATCCCCAAACTCTGAAAATAAATTGTCTGGAGTATCTAGGACATTAGCATGGACTCCGGACACTTCAAGATGTAGGGCAGCAAACCAGTCCAGCCCTAAGAGACTTGGGAGGTTATCCCTGACTACAATAAGAGGTAATTTCCCCGAGAAAGACCCATAGGCGACCCGAAAAACCCCGCATCCCACAGTAGGAATTTGTCGGCCCTGATAGTCCCTTAAAGAGATCTGACAGGGCTGAAGGCAGCGTTTAGAGATGTGGGGCATCAACTTCTGCAGCGTCGGCCACGCGATAAGTGATCTAGAGGAGCCGGTGTCAATCTCCATTGAAATTGGTACATCTTCTAGAAGAACTCTGAGGAAGATCTTTTGGGCAGGAATACCGGAAGAGGCGTGGTTGACGTCAATTGTTGCAACATCGTAGCCCTTGGAGGCGGGTTGGCGTTCGTCACGGCGGCTCGGCATTCGTCTTGCATCGCACCTCTGTTCGAGCGGGGTCGAATATGTGGTTGGGGCTGGAAGTAGGGCCCGGCAGACTCTCGATAGGTGACCCATTCGGCCACACCGGCGACAAATCGTGGTTTTAAATCTGCAGTTCGAGCGGTTGTGGTTTCCCCCGCACCCGAGGCACATCTCTGGTTTTCCCCTCCCCTCGCGATTGCACTCATTTCTTCATGCTGCATTGAGGCGACGCACAGCTTCATCAGCAGGAAACGGCGCGTCGCCATCTGCATCTTCATGGTGGACTGATAGCGGCTTGACGGCAGCAGCCGCAGCGGCTCCGACATGGAACCGCTGGATCTCTGCTGACGACCGTTCCGACATTTCAGAAGCTCGCGCCTCCTCAATAGCCACCTGGAGTGTCACTTCAGAGCGGGCCAGTAAGTGGCGCTGCAACCGCAGGTCCTTGACCCCAGTAACTAATTGGTCTAACAACATGTCTTCCAAATCGGTGAACTCGCACTGTAGCGCAACATCACGAAGGGACGCCATAAAATCATTGATAGACTCGCCCTCACCCTGGAACCGCTGTCTAAAAAGATGTCGTCTGGCCACGCGGGAGGGTTTCGGGGAATAGTGGGCCTGTAGTTTCTCCAATAGTGTGTCCCAAGGGACGGACGACACTGCTTGTGGGGCAGTGAGAGCCCGAGCCGTCGCAAAGACGTGACGGCCACAACAACTAAGGAAGTAACCACGCTTCCTAGCGCTCGAGATATCAGATAAATTGTTCGCCTGCAGGAAGCATTCGAAACGTTCTAAATACGCTTCCCAGACTTCATTAGCAGGCTCAAAAGGGGAGAAGGTTGAAATGGCGGTTGACATTTAGGAAATTTTTGCTCCTACCGCTAATACGAAAACCGTCGCCTCACGTAGAGTTCCACTCCTCGTCGCCAGTATTCTGTTTGCGAACAATACAAGGGCCCGAGGCTTGGCTTAAAAACTACTTTATTAACGACTCTTAACAACTTCTCACTGGAGGCAATAACTGGAACGCCGCGCTTGGCTCGGCAGCTGCTTAAGTATAACTCGCTATCAAGCTGCGGAACCAATCAAACAACCCCCTTTCCGGCTCTTTACACTAGCTGTGCTTTAACCAATCAGCAACGGCTAGCAATAGGCATTCTCTCCTCGGGTCGTATTCCCGAGGACATAACAGGGACACTCTTCTCTCCTACCCCACCTGAGCCAGCCGCCCTTCTGCTCCTTCCCCTGCCTGATTCCTTACTCCGGTTGCAGGTGTTTCCAATCTAATGATTGGTATTTAACATAACATAACATAACATAACATCAGAGTTGGAAGGGACCTTGGAGGCCTTCTAGTCCAACCCCCTGCCCAAGCAGGAAACCCTACACCATCTCAGTCAGATGGTTATCCAACATTTTCTTAAAAATTTCCAGTGTTGGAGCATTCACAACTTCTGAAGGCAAGTCGTTCCACTTATTAATTGTTCTAACTGTCAGGAAATTTCTCCTTAGTTCTAAGTTGCTTCTTTCCTTGATCAGTTTCCACCCATTGCTTCTTGTTCTACCCTCAGGTGCTCTGGAGAACAGCCCAACTCCCACTTCTCTGTGGCAGCCCCTGAGATATTGGAACACTGCTATCATGTCTCCCCTAGTCCTTCTTTTTGTTAAACTAGACATACCCAGTTCCTGCAACCGTTCTTCATATGTTTTATCCTCCAGTCCCCTAATCATCTTTGTTGCTCTTCTCTGCACTCTTTCTAGAGTCTCAACATCTTTTTTACATCGTGGCGACCAAAACTGGATGCAATATTCCAAGTATGGCCTTACCAAGGCATTATAAAGTGGTACTAGCACTTCACGTGATCTTGATTCTATCCCTCTGTTTATGCAGCCCAGAACTGTGTTGGCTTTTTTAACAGCTGCTGCACACTGCTGGCTCATATCTAGATGGTTATCCACTAGGACTCCAAGATCCCTCTCACAGGTACTACTATTGAGCAAGGTACCACATATACGGTACTGGTGCGTTTTGTTTTTTTGGCCTAAATGTAGAACCTTACTTTTTTCACTGTTGAATTTCATTTTGTTAGATAGCGCCCAATGTTCAAGTCTGTCAAGATCTTTCTGTAACTTGAGCCTATCTTCTGGAGTGTTGGCTATTCCTGCCAGCTTGGTGTCATCTGCAAATTTGATGAGTTCCCCATCTATCCCCTCGTCCAAGTCATTGATGAAGATGTTGAAGAGTACTGGGCCTAAAACAGAGCCTTGGGGTACTCCACTGCATACTTCCCTCCATGTGGATGTAGTTCCGTTGAGGACTACACGTTGAGTGCGGTTGGTCAGCCAGTTACGAATCCATCTGGTGGTGGTGCTATCTAACCCACATTTTTCTACTTTATCTAGTAGTAGGTTATGGTCTACTTTATCAAATGCTTTACTGAAGTCCAAGTAAATTATATCAACAGCATTCCTCTGGTCTACTAATTTTGTCATTTTGTCAAAGAATGCGATAAGATTAGTCTGGCATGATCTGTTTTTGACAAACCCATGTTGGCTTTTGGTTATTACTTTGTTTGCTTCTAGGTGTTCGGTGATTCGTTGCTTGATTATCTTTTCCAGAATCTTCCCCGGTATTGAGGTCAGACTGATAGGTCTGTAGTTTCCTGGATCTGTTTTTTTTCCTTTTTTGAAGATGGGAACTACATCAGCTCTTTTCCAGTCCTCTGGCAGCTCCCCTGTGCTCCAGGATCTTTGAAAGATATAGTTCAGTGGTTCTGAGATCACGTCTGCCAGTTCCTTCAGAACCTTGGGGTGTAATCCATTCGGTCCTGGTGATTTGAACTCGTCTAGGGTAGACAGGTGTTCACTTACCATTTTCTTCCCTATTTTAACTTGTGTTTCTAATCTGTTTTTGTAGTGCTGTTTTGATAGGTTGGATTGTTTTTCCTTTTGTGTAAAGACAGATGCAAAATATGAGTTAAGTAGATCTGCTTTCTCCCTGTTGCTTGTCATCTTCTTGCCACTTTCTCCCAGCAATGGGCCAATTGTTTCCTTGACTTTTTCTTGTTTTTAACATGTTGGAAGAAGCTTTTTATTATTTTTACTTTTGTCGCTAGCCTTTGTTCATTGTGAGCCTTAGCTTTCCTCACTTCATCTTTACAGGCTCGGCTATTTGCTGATATTCTGCCTTAGTTATTTGCCCTCTTTCCACTTTTTATATTTGTCCTTTTTGTCTTTCAATTTGTCAGATAGTTCTTTATGCATCCATGCTGGTTTCTTTTGTGATCTACTATTTTTCTTCTTCATTGGTATTGTGTTAGACTGTGCTTTTATAATCTCACTTTTCAAAATTTCCCAAGCTTCTTGAGTTGTTTTCCCCCTGAGGATTCTCATCCATTGAATCCTTCTCAAGATCTCTCTAAGTTTATTGAAATTAGCTCTCTTAAAGTCCAAGACTCTAGTTTGACTTTGTTCTACTACTTGTATTTGCTTAATGTTGAATTCCAATATTGCGTGGTCACTTGCCCCCAAGGTTCCTGTAGCTTCAACACCTTCTATCATTTCATCTCTGTTAGTGAGAATTAAGTCCAATATGGCTGATCTCCTTGTCGCCTTCTCTATTTTTTGGGAAACAAAATTGTCTGCTAGGTTTGTTAGGAACCTGTTGGATCTTCCACTTGGTGCAGAGTTTGTTTCCCAGTTGATGTCAGGGTAGTTAAAATCCCCCATTACTACTGTGATGTGCTTCCTACATACCTTAGTTAGCTGACTAGCAAAAGTTCATCTACTTCCTCTGTTTGGTTGGGTGGCCTATAGTATAGACCTATGGCAATATCGTTTTCACCCTTTTATATTGACCCAAATACATTCAAGATGATTTTCATCATTGTTGTGCTCTATTTCTGTAGAGATGTAGTTATTTCTTATATAGTGCAACTCCACCTCCTCTTTTATTTGGTCTATTTCTTTTAAATAATTTATATCCCTCTAGCTGTATGTTCCATTTGTCAGTTTCATCCCACCAAGTTTCCGTAATGGCAACAATATCATATCTACCCTCATTTACTTGGATTTCTAATTCACCCTGTTTATTCCTCATACTCTGTGCATTGGTGTATAGACATTTGAGTCCATTTGGATTGATCTTGTGTTTACTGTCTACATAACCTGTGTTGACTGCCCCTACTTTCATGCCACCTGTTGGTTTAGTGCACATGGTATGGCACTCACTGTTAAATGCTTGGTTTTCCTTGATAGCATGGTTGATAGTCTTACCCATACAGACATCTATGTTACATGCACTGATAACCCTTTTAGTTTTCGATTGCTGGGGACAGAAATTTTAGGGCAGCTTTTTGCAAGCAAAGAAGCTCTTTGTATTTTTGTACAGGTAATCCTTGACTTACAACAGTTCATTTAGTGACCATTCAAAGTTACAATGGCACTGAAAAAAGTGACTTGTGACTGTTTTCCACACTTACGACCATTGCAACCTCCCCACGGTCACGAGAGGCCAGACGAGGAGAAGCGCCCCTCGACGTGAGTGATGTTGAGTTGGCCACGGCCACCCATTCACATGGCCACCCAGCCACGCCTACCCAGCTGGTCATTAGGGCAGAGAACCAGTTGTTAAATTATCTGAATCCCACCACTGGAGGGGGGGAAAGAGAAATGCTTTTACAAAAGTTTGCTAAACGTAATGTTCCAAAAGCAGAAAAGGTCACCCCAATGGAGCCTTTGAGGGCTGAACGCTGAGGCACAGATTCCCTCTGCCTTCTGCATTCCCACCCCACACTGAAGCGAACCAAACAGGCCAGGGTCTCCCTGCTAAGCGGCCCTGCTGAGCCCCTTGCCAACTCTGCCAAGCGTGGCTCCAGATGTTCAGCCCAGACCAGCCCTGCCTGCTCTGCTCTTGCTGGCCAGAGGTAGGAAGGCCAGAGCGCCACGTTTGCTTGATTGCTGGTCACCTCTGAGTTGGGAGCTCCAGGTTTTTGAGTTGCCTTATTTTTTTATTTTTTAAAAAATAATTTTTATTCAGCATTTACATCTTTAACATCTTTGTTACATTTTTACAGCTTTCCAATACCAGCATCTTTGGTAATATCTGTTTTATCTTTTAACCAACTATATATACACACATTTTATATACTACTTATTAATTCCTATATTCATTACAATTTATACCTATCTATTACATAGTAACTATTTCGTTCCTCTATAATATTTTCTCTTACGTTTATACATTTATACATTCACTTCAGATTCTTTCTCCAACCACTTGTACCATCTATTCCATGCTTCGTAATAAATCGTTTCCTCTCATGGAGTTGCCTTATTTTGTGTGTCAGCCTCCATTCCCCCCTCCACAGCCCAGGTGGGTGGATTCACACAACCACATGGGCAGGAGAGCACAGAGATAACTCCGTATATATTATAATAATTAAAATTTTATTCTACTAAGCTTTTGTCAGCCGTCTGCTGACATTGTCAGAGTATTAAACTACCCTTTTAGTGATCTCTGCCTTTCTATGCCATTAATCAATTTGGCCTTTGCGCCAGTAATAGGCCCCTCCAGCCGCCTCCCACTTGTAATCAGCTGGGTTGTTTTGGCTGTCCTCATGCTGGTTGATGGAGGCTTAATTCCTACCGTTTCCTCCCTCCTGGCCTGCTTGTCTGTGGGGGATGATGTGAGCCTGTCAACCTTCACAATTTGCTGTCTTATCTGTGACCTTGTGGTTCCCCCCCCCCTTCCTTGCTTCTCATTAATCCTATCTGTGGTGGTTTGAGATAGCCCTGCCCGGTTCTGTCTTTGGTCAGGGCTGACGATGCCTCCTCCACAGGCTGAGTCTGCACACTCAGGGGTGCGTGTGGGGGGGGGGTCATCGGTCTCTGCTCCGTCTCTGCTCATCCTGCAGGGTCTCCCCAGGTGTCTCAACGCCTGGTAGCCCAGTGGCAGTTCAATATGCCTATTGATGGGATTGTCATTGGAGAACCAGGCTTCTTTTAGTAGGCTTCCTTCCTCCTTCAGTCCTATTGTGGGCAATAACTTCAGCTTCTTGAAAATTGAATGTGTGGCTGTACTCCTTCCTATGCGTCCAGATCTGGGAACGCTGTTCCTTCGGAAGAAGGGTCATCCAAAAAGCTGAGGAACTACTCCCAAAACAATCTATCTCAATGTTTACTTTTGATTTCTTCCCCAAAAAGAAAACAATTTTGATAACAAATTTGATAACAAATTTGTTTTTTCTGAACCTTGTGGGATGAAATAAGGTTCCCCTCCATTCTCCTCGACTATCTTATCAACCATCTCCCTCAGTTCAGAGACCTGCTTCTCCCGCTCGCCTGCCTCGGCCTTGTTGTTACAATCGCAGAAGCAATGGTTGCACTGCTTAATCAGATCACACAGATTCCTGATGTTGGATTCTTTGACACACTCCACCAGGGAATCCTTTCCCAAATCTTCCTTGCAGGTGAAGAGGATGATCGTGTGCCTGGCAGACTCGGCCCCAAAGATTTTCTGGACACGCTTTGCAGTAGCCACATCTTCTGTGGTGAAGTGGCCCATCTGGGTCACCAAAATGAAGGCATGGAGACCTGATGCAAGGCAGTTTTGCATCTCCATTTCCAGTGATTTCTCCATCTGTTTGGAATCAGAAAAGGCTGGTGTGTCGATCACAGAAATCTTCCTCCCCTTCCAACTTCCCTGCCCCCTTTGGCACCTCAGGGTGGGGGTCTTTGCTTCCGAGATGAACTCCCTCTGGCCAAGGATGGTGTTGCCCGTGGCACTCTCCCCGCCTCCGGATTTCCTAACCAGGATCAGCCACAGTTCGGCTAATTTGAAAGACAGAGAAGAAATGTGGTTAGACTGTGGGTGGCACAACAGAGGGGAACAAAACTCTGCAATTTCTAACATTGAAGGACAGAGAGCAGGAAGCTGGGACTGAGGATGGCAGGTGGTGCCAACAAAATTCTTTCCAAGTATCTCCTGGGCCCCAAATGGACCCACTCAGGGTGGCAACCCCGTACTTGTAGAGAGATGAGCAAGGCCTGCCTTACATAAGTCCTGGCTGCCATTTAAGTGTGATTTGCACTATAACAAAGTTCTTTCTTAAACAAAATTAAGATGCTAAAGGTAAAATATTTCTGGAGCTGAGCTCAACCTAGAGACCGCCCGGGTTTAGTCCAACCATGCTGGTACTTGTCCCATGGAGGGAGGGGGCAAAGGATGCTCTCATGGCTGGGGCACTTGACGAGGGACCTCCCCCCCCCCAAGATCTGGGAGTGGCAAGTTTCACTGGTCCATCTCTACAAGGTGATGGCAGCTGGAATGTGCAGCTCAGCCCTGCAAAGCCAAGGAGGCAAAATGGGGGTTTTGAGGGGTTGAGCGATTCGGTCACATTAACTGCACCCACAAATCTCCCCAAGCTTTTCCCCATTTCCACCCCCCTTGGTTCTGTTCCTTCTCTACTATGGGAAGAAACCTGTCTAGGAACCCTTAGAGTGTCACCCTGCCAAAGGGAAGGCCAGTTTGTGCCAGAGAAGAGCCAGCCAGAGGCTAGGCCTCTCCCCACCCACCAACTTCAGGGCACGGTCACAGTGGTGGGATTCAAAACTTTTTACTACCTGTTCTGTGGGCGTGGCTTGGTGGGCGTGGCAGGGGAAGGATACTGCAAAATCCCCATTTCCTCCCGATCAGCTGGGACTCAGGAGGCAAAAAATAGATGGGGGCGGGGCCAGCCAGAGGTGGTATTTGCCAGTTCTCCAAACTACTCAAAATTTCCACTACTGGTTCTCCAGAACTGGTCAGAACCTGCTGAAACCCACCTCTGCACTGGCAGGGTGGAGATGGGCAAAGAATGCCCAGCAGGTCAGATTTGGGCTTTGCCATTAAAGAGAAGCTGCAGCCGGGTGTTCCTGGTGGTGCGGAAGGGCGAGAGGCTGAGCGACTCTTTTTGTTTTGCATCAACAGTTCCTGACTCCCCACTTTGGGTTTGCAACACGGAAAGGCGGGCTAGAAAATGGATAAATCCACCCATCCCAGGACTTTGAAGTACACACACACACACACACGAGCTTTGTGCCAGGCCATTCCCCTGTGCTAACACTGGCAAGCTATGAAGCAGAATTCTTGGGGGACCCTCACCTTCTTCCTTTGCTTCAGCTCCGTGGTCCTCCAGGGATCCCTGAAAGAGAAGCAGGAAGCAGGTCAGACAGGAGACGGTGGAGTCCCAGGGCAGAGTAGCAATCAACGCTCAGACTTGATAGGAAGAAAGCTGGACTGGCTTTTTTTGTTTAAAGTCTTGGAAGAGATAAACTTTGGTGGGAAATTTATGAGGGGAATTAAGTTAGTATATACATCTCAGAAGGACCAAATTATAATCCTTGGGATTTAACTAAACCATGTGAAATCCATGTGGAGAAATTAATGCAGAGAAAAATAAGCTTTTACACCTAGGCAGGAAAACCCAAAGATACAAGGACATTTGGTTCAAGTACAACCTGGCTCAAAAATAGGAACTGGGAGAGGGATCTTGAAGTCTTAGTGGACAACCAGCTAAATATGAGCCAGCAGTGTGCAGCAGCAGCTAAAAAAGCCAATGTAATCCTAAATTGCATTAACAGAGGGATACAATCAAGATCAAGGGAGGTACTAATACCACTCTATAAAGCCCTAGTAAGACCACACCTAGAGTACTGCATCCAGTTTTGGTCACCACACTATAAAAAAGATGTTGAGACTCTAGAAAAAGTGCAGAGAAGAGCAACCAGGATGATGAGGGGACTGGAGGCTAAAACATATGAAGAACGGTTACATGAACTGGGCATGGATAGTCTAGTGAAGAGAAGGACCAGGGGAGACAGGAGAGCATCTTCCAATATTTGAGGGGCTGCCCCAGAGAGGAAGGGATCAAGCTATTTTCCAAAGCACCCAAAGGCCAGACAAGGAATAATGGATGGAAACTGACCAAGGAGAGATTAAATCTGGAAATAAGGAGGAACTTTCTGACAGTGAGAACACTCAACCAATGAAACACAAGTTGCCTTCGGAAGTTGTAGGAGCTTCATCACTGGAGGCTTTCAAGAAAAGATTGGACTGCCATTTGTCAGAAATAGTATAGGGTCTCCTGCTTGAGCAGGGGGTTGGACTAGATGACCTATTAGGGTCCTTCCAACTCTGTTAATCTGTTAAAATCTGCTTTCTAAAGCCTTAGTAAGGCCACACCTGGAAGGCTGCATCCACTTTTGGTCACCATATTACAAATATGATATTGAGACTTTGGGGGAAAGCCCAAATAAGATCAACTAAGATGATTAAAGGCATAGCGACTAAAACTTATAAAGAATGGCTGCAGGTATTGGGTATGGCCAGTCTAGAAGGACTAGTGGTGACACAATAGCACTATTCTAGTATCTGAGGGGCTGCCCCAACGAAAAGGAGGGGTCAACTTATTTTCCAAAGCACCTGAAGGCAGGACAAGAAGCAACAGATGGAAACTAATCCAGAAGAGAGGCGGCCTGAAATTAAGGAGAAACTTCCTAACATTGAGGACAATTAATCAGTGGAACAACTTCACTCTAGATGTTGTGGATGCTCCATCAGTGGAGGTTTTTAAGAAGAGATTGGACAGTATCCTGTCTGAAATGGTTGAGGGCCTCCTGCTTTAGCAGGGGGCTGGACTAGAAGACATCCAAGGTCCCTTCCAGCTCTATTCTGATTGATTGATTGACTGACTGACTGACTGATTTAGTGTGGAAGTAAGAATGGGCAACTTTGAGAAATTGTAAATTATTGGTGTTAGAAGGTCACAGTTTGAGATTTGGGTGGCACCACCAATTGTAGAATGAGAAGATCAAGATGATTTTGTGTAGATTACAAAATTACTAGGTGTGCAATACTGAGAGTTTGAAATAAAGCAAGACATTCTCCTAAAATACCTTTATGATTGTCACCCCAAGAAGCCTGAAATTTGAATTATGACAACTGGACTAATTTTTTTGTTAGATTGAGAAGTTTCACTGCTCATCCAGGCAGCTTTGTCTTCTCATTTTCCCTTCCCTCTCTCCCTTTTCCTCTCTCTGTCTCTCTGTCTCTCTCTTTCCCTCTATCCCCCTCTCCCACCTTCCCATCCCCTTTCTTTCCCTCCCCATCCCCAAGGCCTTATAATCACCTTTTCAGATTTCCCACAGCAGGTGCAAGCGATCTACTCACTTCCTTGACTGAGCCCCAGTTGAGTCACAGCAGCACATCGGAATTTGCATTCAATATCTAGGAGAACCTCTTCTAAGGTGAACTGATTCTTGGGATGTTCTGTATGGATACTTCTCCACGTCTTATCTCCTGCAATCTGATATTCCACCTGGAACTTGGAGACGGAAGCCTTCCCAATGGCTACTGGATCAATACTGATCTGCAAACTATTTGGATGCACCTGCTCAACCTTAGGAGGGGGAGGTCTTCTAAGAGCAGCTTCCAGCTCCTGACGTTCCTTGAGGACCTCCATGGTCAAGGTTAAGCTTTTGGTCTCCACCATCTTTAATGAGTCAAAGAAATTCTTCATGCTCTCAGTGCTCATTTTCCAGACCATTTCAGAAGCAACATTACGGCTTCCTCCATTTTCTGGGTTAGCAAAGATTGCAGCATGAATCTGAAGTGCAGAGGGGTTCCTGACTCATCCTGAGCACATGGCAGGTTGGCCTCCTCGAGGGCCTCCAGGACAGGTGGGGTCCCCCCATCTGAAAAGGTAAACAGGAGTTGAATGTTATCCTTCACATCTTTTCCCAACATGGAGAGCATGGAATCAAAGACACATTTCTGGATGTGAGTTGAATGGGCAAGGAAGACCTGGGCCATGAAGCAGATGGCATCCACATGGTCAATGCCCCCTGGAGTGGAGAAAAACTCCAGGAGCTGCTTCTCCACCAGTTTTTCTTGCTCTGCGTCTCTTGTGCCTCCAAATCCTGGCGTGTCAATGATGGTGAGAGAATAGGGAATTCGGAAGCCCTTCTGATGGTTCACCATGTAGGCTCTGACTTCAGACTTCCTACTTCCAGCTTCTCTTCTCTGGGAGGTTTCATGAATGAGTTTGAATCTAAAATTATCTTCCCACTGGACACCCAGGATATAATTGATCATCCCATTGATCAGAGTGGTTTTCCCACATCCTGTTTCTCCCATGACCAGGATCACTTTGTTGGGCACTTCCAGGTTCTCCTTTCCAAGCTGGTACATGAGACAGGAGGTGGAAGCATCTAAGGAGACTTCCTTCAAAGGAAGAGTGAACACTAATGGATGTCTGTCCTCCACCAGGGAGCTTTCCTGAAGGAACTGGGTGGCTACATTGTCTGCATTTTCTTCCTCCAGTGATGTGGAGACCTCCACCTCCTCACTGGGGACACTCAAAGCTCCATTATCACACACAGCTGACACCTGTACTCTATACATCATCTGGGGCTTCAATTCTTCAATGGGATAAAATTCTGTTTTTCTCCCAGTCCTTTTTTCAGTCCATTGGTCTTTTCCAATTCCAGCCTCCACCGTTCTGTACTCCACCTTGTACTCCTTGACCACAATTCCTGAGGCAACGATGCTGGGACTCATCCAGGCCACAGAGATGACAGAAGATGCTGCAGTGACCATTCTTTTATTCAAAAAGTTTTACAAAAATTTTTTCCCCCTTTCCCCAACCCCCATCCCTCCTCCCTTCACAACCCCCCCCTCCCCCCTGACTTCCCGGAAGAAACAGAAGATATAGTTAAAAATAAAACAAACATATGCTAAAACAATTCCCAAAACTATTATACCAATTTTCCCTCTCTAACTCTGACTTTCTCCTTACAAAACCAAAATCCTCCAAAAAAAATAAAAAAATAAAAAAAATTTAGCAATTAACAATAATAAAATATATAAATCAGTAAAACAAATTAATCCTAAAGTATTTAAAGCCAGCTAATGCATAAAAGTCCAATCCAATTCAGAGAATATCTCCCTTATAGCTTCTATAAACATATAATTTTCCCCCAAAATCTTTCTTACATAAGATCTTTCAAGAATATTCTATTTGCAATTCAGTAGAACACATTATATACCGTATATACTCGAGTATAAGCCGAGTTTTTCAGCACATTTTTTGTGCTGAAAAACGTCCCCTCGGCTTATACTCGGGTCTATACGGCTTATACTCAAGTTTTTTTTTTTTTAAGCCCCTCGGCTTATACTCGAGTATATACGGCTTATACTCGAGTTTTTTTTTTTTCTTTTTTTCACATTTTACCGGACTGAAGCCCTGCCGGTGCAGTGAGAGGGCGGGGCGGGGGAGCCGCCAGCCTTCTCAGCTGAGGGAGGGAGGGTTTCCCCAACCGGTAGGTGCCTCATTTCCCACCCTCGGCTTATACTCGAGTCCCCAGTTTACCCCAGTTTTTGGGGTAAAATTGGGGACCTCGGCTTATACTCGGATCGGCTTATATTCGAGTATATACGGTAATTTGAATACAAAAAATTACAGTATCTCAACTTTATATTCAAAATCCAATATAAATCCAAATATTTAGTCTTTTATGATAGATGTGAAACATGTAATCAACCCATTTCTTCCAGATCTTTCTCACATAAAGTCTTTCAGGGATGCTAATATTTTTATCTGTTAATATTTCAAAAAAAGATTCTTTCAAGGATAATACTAAATGCTAAATTTTCCTGGCTCTGCGCATGCGCAAGTATGGCGGCTGGTTAGAGGAGTCGGAATCGGCGTTGGAGGTTTCCCCGGGAATGGCGGACGTTGGGTGACTCACCTAGCTGCTCTTGTCCCTCAGGGGGCTGCATCATCTTTCTGGCCGCCGCAGGAGAGGTTTTTTGATCCTCTCGGACTTGCGGCGGCCGAGAACGGGCCGAGGGAAGAGCGGCAGATCGGACGATGGCGGCCATCTTTGGGGGTGCGAGGGAGGCCTGCTGTTTGCTGCAGGTCCCGGCAGGCTCGGGCAGGCTCCGGCTGCAGGCTCCAGTAGGCTCCGGCCTGGATTACGGCCCCGATTTCGGGCCCACCTCCAGCTGTGGCATTATCTCCAGCTGTTCCCAGCCCGTTTGCCCATTTGCCCGCTCGGCTTTGTTATGCCGGGCGAGGCCGGGCGAGGCCCTGGTGGGCCGAGAGGCGTCTTTTCTAGCGGCGTCTTCTGCTCCGCAGTTCCATCGGCGGTGGGCGTGGTGAGGCTGCAGTGGGAGATGAGGCCTGGGGCGAGGCCTGAGACATGGCTGTGTGGTTTGTTCCCCTCTATTGGCACTTTACATCGTGTTTTCCTTCTGGCCCCCCTATTGATTGATTGATGGCCTGCCTCCCCCCCCCATTGGATTTTTGAACATCGGACTTCTGACCATCGAAGGGGCAAAGGATTGTCCTTAACCTAAGTTGTCCATCCCTGACTTTTGATTATTGAAGGGACAGAGGTTTTCCCGGCCTACATTCGCCTTCCCTGCTTGGTTCCAACTATCCGAGTTGGCCCTTGCCACGTTGGGACCTGTGGCCTTCTGGAGTCAACAGCTGGCTGTGGACAGGTCTAGGTCTTAGCAGTCTGCAGCCCGCTTTCGGAGGAGCTGGGGGGGCGGTATGATAGGCTCGGTGGATAAACTAACAACGGACATTGATGGTGGGGGACTGTGATGTCATCCACTTTTTTATCCTATGGATTTCTGGACTGGTCTATGGATTGTAATTTCTACCTTATTAAGATCTTTGTAGGAACTTTATCCATAGGTTTAACCATGGAGGCCGCCGGTTTACCTGTGTTGGTTTTATCATCTCTATTATCTAGTTCCAGCTTTTATTTGTCCTATTTGACAACTGGACATCCATTGGAGGTTTTATCATCTGCCAACGTTCTACCACTTGGGACTTTGCCATCTTATCATCCTTCACCGATTCGTACTTTTCTATGCGTTATGCTGCACATGAACTCTTGCGCCTGTGAGGTGCCCCCGCCTTGCAGGAATGGCCCGCTTCGTTACCAAGGGCCGGCCTCAATGATGGGTCTTGGGACCCACAGAGGTGGCATGCGAAGAGGAAGAGCCTTTGGGGTTTTTTAGATAGGGTATTTTTAAGGGGTGGGAGGGATAGGGCGGGTGTTGGGGGAAACCCGTCGGGTGGGGGTCCAGTTCCTGCGCATGCTCGTGGCGGTGAGTTAATAGGTTCGACGGTCATGGGGGGAGTTTGTGTTCCACTGGTAGAGGGTGGTCCTATTTCCACGGTAAGGGGGAGGGGCAGATATGGCGGAAGTGGGGGCTCATATCGGTCTATGGGGGCGCGCACGCGATGTTTGCAGGCGATCGCGCGCTCCGAGCCCTCAGACTTCTCCCGTTCCCCGGATGGTCAAGACCCTCAGAGCCCGGGCCTCCAGCTGATGTTGTGCAACGCTCGGTCCATGGCCAATAAGGCCCCCCTAATTTATGACCTTATTCAGGGGGGTGCCGCGGACCTTATGGGCGTTACGGAGACCTGGTTGGGCACAGAAGGGGGCGTGCCCCTTGTTCAAATGTGCCCACCGGGTTTCCGAGCATTCCATCAGCCGAGGGCCGAGGGTAGGGGTGGGGGGGTGGCGGTTGTGATTAGAGAGAGTCTGGAGCCGAGGGAGACCACTGTACCTCAGATTGCCGGGTGTGAATCCCTCTTTGTGAGGTGGGGTCTGTTGTGACCCAGGTTCCTGGACCCAGACTCCTGGACTCGGATGATTCAGAAAATGAGGGAGAAGACCTGGCAAGCCCTGCTTCTCTTGAGCCCTCTCCCTCCCTGGCACCCACTCAAAGGGAGGGGCCGGCAAGGCCTGATTCTCCCGGGCCTTCTTCTGATTTGGCAACGCCCCAAGAACAGTTTTGGAGGGACGCAAGATTACGAAGGCTTGATCGGCGTGCGCAGCAGCGGAAGAGTTGGGACAAAGCCAAGTCATAATTGTCATGCAGTGACATCTGCAGAGACTATAAATAGGAGGCGGGACTTCCTGGTTTTTTGTCTCGGACAAAGCAATGAATTTGGCGCGAGCTAACTATTTCATGGAGGGAAGAATATATTCGTGAGTAATTCTGGCCTTATCTATAATTTCCTCGTTATCTCCAGAAACTTGGCAGGCCCGTGGGTAGACGTGGCCAGGACATGTATCTATGTAAATAAAAGGAAAAAAGGAAGGCCTCTGGCGGACTCTTTGCTGGGAGTATTGGGGGAAGGGAAACAGAACATTTTGTCCGAGACCTGACTAAAACATCTTCCACCAAAGATGGATCAGCAGCAGGTACAGCAGCAGTTAGAGCAGCTACACGCGGCTAATCAACAGCTCCAGCAGCAAGTGGCTCACTTGGCAGGCCAACTTGCTGCCAGGAATGTGCCTGCAGCCCCCCCCCATCCTCCCACTCCTCCTCCTCGTCGCAAGTGCCCGATAACCGTGCCGGATAAGTTTTCTGGGCAGCCTGAGATGTTCCCGACCTTCTTGGGACAGTGCCAGCTCTACATGGCTATGAGGCCAGAGGATTTCCCAGACGACCGGGCTAAGGTGGCCTTCGTGATTAACCTTCTTTCTGGCTCGGCTGCTCGATGGGCCACGCCCTCTTGCTCCAGGACAGCCCCTGCTGGCGGACCAACAGCGTTTTGGCAGCACCTCGCACCATGTATGAGGACCCGTTCGAATGCTGGCGGCAACCAGGCGCCTTAAGGAACTCCGTCAAGGAAACGCCCCTGCAGGAGTACATCGCCGAATTTCGTCTTTTGTGCCAGGACTCTGACTGGAATGATGCAGCACTGGTGGACGCGTTCCAGGAGGGACTCTCAGAGGAATTGCAAGACGAGCTGGCCCGCGTGGAGGCGCCGCGGACCCTCGACAACTTGGTGCCCCTTTGTCTCCGCCTCGATGCCCGTCTGCAACGGCGACCGTCCCGTCGCACCCCCCGGGACCCTCCGTCGACATCTGCACCCCCACTTCCTGCACCACCAGCACCCAGGGTCGCCCCACGTTTTGTAACCGCTGCGGAAGAGCCCATGGAGTTGGGAGCGGCCAGACCTCGCCTAACAGCCCAGGAGCGGAACCGGAGGCGCCAAGGGGGATTGTGCCTGTACTGCGGGGAGCCCGGCCACTTCGCCGCTTCTTGCCCCAGAAAGCGAAGTGGGGCACGCACGCCGGTCCCCGAATCACAGCGTGACCAATCGGGAAACGGAGCAGGCCCGACCTCGGGGAAACCCTAGGTCGGGCACGTACTAAGCCCCCACTGGACGTTGCGGAAGTAGCATCTGATTCTGGACACACGGGTATGGTTGGGGAACTGGTCGGACGGTCTCCAGGCGCATGCACTGGTGGACTCAGGAGCCACAACAAACTTTATGGACCAGGCCTTTGTGACCCAGTTTGCGGTCCCCGTGGTTCCAGTGGACCCTCCGATGCGGGTAGAGACAATTGATGGACGAGAACTGGTGTCCGGCCCCATTAAATTCGCCACCCAGCCTTTGCGCCTGGCTATTGGGGACCATGAGGAGGCGATCCAGTTTTATGTCACGGCGGACCTTCATTTTCCCTTGGTCCTTGGGTTGGCCTGGCTTCGGACCCACGATCCTCAGGTGGCCTGGTCGCGGAACGCCATCTCTTTCCCGAGTCTGCAGTGCATCGATCACATCCGCCACACCTGTGCCGGCCAGAACGTCCCCACCGCTGCCATCACCTTGCCTCCTGAGCTGACGGACTTCGCCGACGTGTTCAGCGAGAAGGAGGTGGACCGACTACCCCTGCATCGGCCCTACGATTGCCCCGTGGACCTTCTGCCCAACGCACCACTGCCTGTGGGACGCCTGTATTCCATGTCGGAGCCCGAGTTGGCCACCCTCAGGGACTTCCTGGACAAAAATCTGGCCCGAGGGTTCATCCGGCCTTCAAAGTCCCCTCTCTCGGCCCCGGTCCTCTTTGTGAAGAAGACAGGGACTTGCGCCTATGCTGTGATTACCGCCGGCTAAACGCCATTACGGTGCGGAATCGCTACCCCCTGCCGCTCATCCCGGAGCTACTGGAAAGGTTGCGGGAGGCCACGATCTTCACCAAGCTCGGTCTCCGGGGGGCCTACAACCTGGTGCGGATACGAGAAGGAGGCGAATGGAAGACGGCATTCGGCACCCGATACGGACACTACGAATACACTGTCATGCCATTTGGGTTGACCAATGCTCCGCCGTTTTCAGCACTTCATGAGCGGCGTGTTCGAGACATGTTGGATCGGTTCGTGGTTATCTACCTCGGCGACATCCTGATTTACTCCCGGTCCAGGAAAGCCACCTTCGACACGTCAGTCTGGTTCTGCAACGCTATGGAGCAACAACTCAATGCGAAGCTGGAGAAATGCGTCTTCTTCCGGACTTCCATAGAATTCCTCGGGCATATCATCTCGCCCGAGGGCATAGCCATGGACCCATGTAAAGTAGAAGCTTTGTGTAGCTGGGGAGCCCCTCATCGGGTGAAGGATGTTCAGCGCCTACTGGGCTTCGCCAACTACTACCGGACCTTCATCCCGGGCTTCGCCACACTGACAGCTCCACTTACCCAGCTCCTCAGGAAGAAGGTTGCATTCCGGTGGGGTCCCCCGCAGCAAGAAGCATTCACAGCCCTCAAGAAAGCCTTCGTCACGGAACCCGTCCTGAGGCATCCCGACCCGCTCCGGCCTTTTGTGGTGGAAACGGTCGCGTCAATGTGGCTCTGGGAGCGGTGCTGCTACAGGCTCCGACGAATGGTGGCACACTTTTCCCGCGCTTACTACTCCCGGAAACTCAACCCTTCCGAGCGCAACTACACTATCTGGGAAAAAGAGTTGCTGGCTATCAAGGCTGCATCCGAGGCTTGGCGACACCATCTGGAGGGGGCCCGACATCAGGTGGAGGTCCGAACGGACCATCGGAATCTCGAGCACCTCACCACAGCTCGGAAGTTAAACCAGCGGCAGATCCGGTGGTCGTTGTTTTGCCCGGTTCAACTTCCGCGTGACCTACATTCCCAGCGGTCACAACCGGAGGGCGGATGCCCTGTCCGCAAGCCAGAATACCTCTGCGCCAAGGACCCCTTCCTCCACGGACAGTGCTGCGGCAGAAGCCTTGGCCGCAGCACGGGAGCCAGTGGACTTGCGGGCCCAGGTGCGAGGCGCAGCGCCAGGACGCCTGGTCGCAGCAAAGGAGAGCGGAGGTGGGCCCCACGTCTCCTTGGACCTTGGAGGAGGACTTACTCAAGTTTGGGCGATTATATGTGCCCACAGGACCACTCCGAGCCCTCGTCATGACCCAGTGCCACGACAACCCTGCAGCAGGACATTTTGGGTTCTTCAAGACCCTCCACCTGGTGACACGGACCTTTTGGTGGCCCAGTGCGGCATGATATACATGCCTACGTGACATCCTGCGTACCGTGCGGCAAGCCAAGACCGCCACGGGGCCCCTCCCGGCTCCTCCAACCCTTGCCGACACCCGACAGACCCTGGGGCGATCTCTATGGATTTCCTGACAGACCTGCCGCCGTCCTCTGGGTTCACCACGGTGCTGGTGGTGGTGGACATGCTCACCAAGATGGCACACTTCATCCCATGCCGCGGACTGCCCACAGCCGCAAAAACGGCCCGTCTCTTTCTGCAGCACATCTTCCGCCTCCATGGTCACAGGGTGGTTTCGGACCGCGGAGTTCAGTTCACAGCCCGCTTCTGGAAGAGCCTGATGGCCGCGTTGGAGGTGCAGGTATGTCTGTCGTCATCGCACCATCCGGAGACCGACGGGGGTACAGAGAAGGTCATCGGTATACTGGAACAGTATCTCCGTTGCTTCATCAACCAGCAACAGGACAACTGGGCCGACTACCTGTCTCTGGCGGAGTTTGCTTTTAACAACTCTCAGCACACCTCTACTCAGATGACCCCGTTCTTTGCCAATGTGGGGTACCATCCGCGGCTCTTCCCTCTGGCACCACCGGACTCTCCTGTTCCCGAAACGCAGACCTTCCTGACGGAATTGCATGCGGTCCAACAGTTGGTACGTCAGCAGCTGAATCGGGCAAAGGAGGACTACAAACGGTCCGCTGACCGCTCCCGACGGGCAACGCCCCGCTGGCAGTTGGAGACCGGTGTGGCTCTCACCAAACACCTCCCGTCCGACCGGCCGGTAAAGAAGTTGGACCACCGATTCATCGGCCCGTTCCCTGTCGAGGCAGTCATCAACCCGGTAGCCTACCGACTGACCCTGCCACGATCCATGCGGATCCACCCCGTTTTTCACCGGTCCCTTCTGGTTCCTGAGGCCACACCGAGTCCCCTTCGGTGCCCAACAGCACCCGTCACTGTCGCCGAGGACGGGTCGGAGGAATACGAAGTCCACAGCGTACGAGACTCTCGCTGGCTAAAGGGTCGTTTCCAATATTTGATCGCGTGGAAGGGATACGGGACTGATTTCTCCTGGGTAGATGCCTCCGACGTTCATGCCCCTGACCTGGTGCAGGCCTTCCATGAGCAGAACCCAGCCCGACCGCATCCCGATCGTCAGCCCCGGGGGAAGGGCCCTGCGGTGAGGGATAGTGTTGTGACCCAGGTTCCTGGACCCAGACTCCTGGACTCGGATGATTCAGAAAATGAGGGAGAAGACCTGGCAAGCCCTGCTTCTCTTGAGCCCTCTCCCTCCCTGGCACCCACTCAAAGGGAGGGCCGGCAAGGCCTGATTCTCCCGGGCCTTCTTCTGATTTGGCAACGCCCCAAGAACAGTTTTGGAGGGACGCAAGATTACGAAGGCTTGATCGGCGTGCGCAGCAGCGGAAGAGTTGGGACAAAGCCAAGTCATAATTGTCATGCAGTGACATCTGCAGAGACTATAAATAGGAGGCGGGACTTCCTGGTTTTTTGTCTCGGACAAAGCAATGAATTTGGCGCGAGCTAACTATTTCATGGAGGGAAGAATATATTCGTGAGTAATTCTGGCCTTATCTATAATTTCCTCGTTATCTCCAGAAACTTGGCAGGCCCGTGGGTAGACGTGGCCAGGACATGTATCTATGTAAATAAAAGGAAAAAAAAAGGAAGGCCTCTGACGGACTCTTTGCTGGGAGTATTGGGGGAAGGGAAACAGAACAGGGTCATAGATGTCAGATGGGCTTGTTTGTCACGTACCTGGCTCCTTGCAGCGTGACAGCAGCCCTGCCCGAGCTCCTGGAGGTGCTTGCTGGAGTGGCGGTGGAGACCCCCAGACTTACTGTCATGGGGGACTTTAACTTGCCATCGACCGGCATGTCATCTTCAGTTGCTCGGGAGTTCACGGCTTCCATGACGGCCTTGGACCTGACTCAAGTAGTTGATGGCCCTACTCACAGTGGGGGTGGCACACTGGATTTGATTTTCATCTCTGGTCAGTGGTTGAAGGATCTGGGTTTGAGGGATTTAGTCATCGAACCTTTGTCATGGTCGGATCACTCTCTCCTTCGCCTGGACTTTCTGACCGCCACTCAACACCGCAGGGAGACAGAACCAATACGTTGGTTCCGTCCCAGGCGCCTGATGGACCCGGAGAGGTTCCAGACGGAGCTTGGGCCGTTTCCTGAGGGTCTGGCTCACGGCACGGCCGAGGAACTTGTTGCGGCTTGGGAACGGGCCGCGGCGGGGGCCTTGGACCGTGTCGTGCCTTTGCGGCCTCTGACCCGGCGTAGGTCTCAACCAGCTCCCTGGTTCTCCGAGGAGCTGAGGGGGATGAAATGCTGGAGAAGATGCCTAGAGAGTTCCTGGAGGTCCAGTCGTTCGGAGGCTGATCGGACACTAGTTAGGTCCTATACTAGGACCTACCTAGTGGCAATGAGGGAAGCGAGACGTTGCTACATCTCCTCCCTCATTGCGTCAGCAGATAACCGCCCGGCCGCCCTGTTTCGGGCTACTCGCTCTCTCCTTCAACAGGGAGAGCAGGATGACCCGTTGCAGGGACGTGCTGAGGAGTTTAGTAGTTATCTATACGACAAAATCGTTCAGCTTCGGGACGGCCTGGACCAAAATTGGGTAGATCCAAGTGGGATGTCAGAGAGCCGTCTTGTTGAGACTATTTGGGATGAGTTT
>NC_080542.1:149945357-150005357 GCF_028640845.1 Ahaetulla prasina | reverse complement strand
GGATGTAAGTTGAGGACTACCGGTGTTAAAAATACGAATGTCCCTCTAGTCAGTCACTCAGCCTCTACCTCTCTCTCTCTCTCTCCCCCTCCCTCTCTCTTTCTCTCCCGCTCTCTCCCTCCCTCCCTCGCTTCCCTTCCCTTTCCCCCTTCCCTCCTTCCCTCTCACCCATCCTCCTTTCTTCTCTCTTCCTCCCTCTCTCTCTCCCTCCCTCCTTCCTTCCTTTCCCCTTCCCTCCTGCTCCTCCTCCTCTCCTCCTTTTCCTCTCCTCCTCCTCCTCCTTCCTTCCCTTTCCCCCTTCCCTCCTTCCCTCTCACTCACCCTCCTTTCTTCTCTCTTCCTCCCTTTCTTTTACCCGCTCTCCTTCTCCTTTCAGCCTTCCCTCCTGCTCCTCCTCCTTCCTCTCCATCTCCCTCCCTCCTTCCTTCCTTCTCTGCCTATCCTTCCCTCCCTCTCTCTTTCAGTCCTTCCTTTCTCTACTCCCTGCCTTTAATCCTTTATGCTTTTCTCCTTCCTCACTCCCTCTTTCCTCCCTTCCTTCCTTTCCTTCCTACTTTTTCTCGTTCCTCCTTCCTTCCTTCCACCCATCCACCTATCTCTCCTCCCTCCCTCCCTCTTCAGTCACCCACAGACTTCTCCCCTCCCCCAGGATCCCAGATTCCCACAGCTCCTCTTCCCTCTTCCCAGATCACCTTGACTTCACCAAAGACGATGTAGGTGTCGGAAGCTGGACGTTTGAAGACATCCGGGTTGTTGATGACCAGTAGGGTATTCTTCGATTTACGGAGGGTTACCATGGCCACATTGTGGATCTGCCGCAGACCCAGCTTAGACATGGCCTGGGGGCAAAGAAGAAGACCACACACAGCCCATCGGCACCATGTTGATGGGTTCGCAACCCCACCACGAAGAGAGGAATTCACAACACCCTCAAAATCCACGGAAGAAAGCTAAGGAGGCCTCTTGTAGGTCAACCAAAGAGCTGGTTGAAGAATAAGGAGAAGGAGGGACCTTCTCCCACTCAATGCTACAGTTGAGGTCCTGTAGACCAACCCCTTGCTTCCATGGAAGGCCATCTTGAGGTGCGGTCTTCTTCAAGACATGGTGGACCATGAAGTGTGGAAAGTTCTGGAGACCACAAAATGCTTCTGGTAGGAACCATGCAGAAGTCTTCTTCTGACCTCTCGAGAGAACTTAACTTCTCTAGTGCGGTGGGAGACCTCAGGCCAGAACCAAAGAAAGGGCAAGAGAGATACTTAGACCCCCAAAATTGGAGTTGTTCCAAGGTGCTCTGTGGCGTCTGGCAATATGTTGGCAGATGCCTACTACAATGAGTGGAAGACTTTCACCTTGCCAACCCTTTGAGGTAGACCAGATCAGGAAACTAACTAACTCCAGATAAACACTCTTAATAAAGGTAGTGAGTTCTAGTGTCACCTTAGGCACAAAAGAGAGTTGCGTGGCTTTGAGCCAAAGGGTGGAAGAATGAAGGGAAGGAAGGAAGGAGGAGGAGGAGGAAGGAAGGAGGAGGAGGTAGATAAGAGAAGGAGAGGAAGGTTTGGAAAGTAAAAGAAGGTAGAAGAGGGAAGAAGATTAAAAAGGGGGGTGGTGACTGGGCAGGCCCGACTAATTGTATATAACTGTACATTGGATGAATTATTTGATAAGATTGTAAAAATAAAACTTTTTTATATATATAAAAAAAAAAAGAAAGGCGGAGGCCAATCTATCACAACGCAGGAAGTCCTCAACGTGCAACCATTCGTTTAGCGACCAAAGGCAGAAGAGCAAGGAAAACGTGACCTACGACCACGTTTCTCCAGGCATCAATCCAAATTCAGACAATTTGGCAACGGACTCACGTTTATGACGGTGGCGGTGGCCCCCGGGGGTTGCGTGATCCCCCATTGGAGACCTTTTGGACCAGCACAGTCAATGGGGAAGCCGGATTCACTTAATGACCATTGTGACTCTCTTAACAACTGCAGTGATTGGCATAACATCTGAGGCAATGGTAGTCTCACTTCCCAATGGAAGTTTTGGGCTCAATGATGGATGTAAGTTGAGGACTACCGGTGTTAAAAATACGAATGTCCCTCTAGTCAGTCACTCAGCCTCTACCTTTCTCTCTCTCTCTCCCCCTCCCTCTCTCTTTCTCTCTCTCTCCCTCCCCCCCTCCTTCCTTCCTTCCTTTCCCCTTCCTCCTTCCCTCTCACCCATCCTCCTTTCTTCTCTCTTCCTCCCTTTCTTTTTCCCTCTCTCATTTTTCCCTCTTCCCTTCTCCTGGCTTTCCCTCCCTCTCCTCCTTTTTCCTCTCCCTCTCCTCCTCCTTCCTTCCTTTCCCCTTCCCTCCTTCCTCTCACCCATCCTCCTTTCTTCTCTCTTCCTCCCTTTCTTTTACCCGCTCTCCTTCTCCTTTCAGTCTTCCCTCCTGCTCCTCCTCCTTCCTCTCCATCTCCCTCCCTCCTTCCTTCCTTCTCTGCCTATCCTTCCCTCCCTCTCTCTCTCAGTCCTTCCTTTCTCTACTCCCTGCCTTTAATCCTTTATGCTTTTCTCCTTCCTCACTCCCTCTTTCCTCCCTTCCTTCCTTTCCTTCCTACTTTTTCTCGTTCCTCCTTCCTTCCTTCCACCCATCCACCTATCTCTCCTCCCTCCCTCCCTCCCTCTTCAGTCACCCACAGACTTCTCCCCTCCCCCAGGATCCCAGATTCCCACAGCTCCTCTTCCCTCTTCCCAGATCACCTTGACTTCGCCAAAGACGATGTAGGTGTTGGAAGCTGGACGTTTGAAGACATCCGGGTTGTTGATGACCAGTAGGGTATTCTTCGATTTACGGAGGGTTACCATGGCCACATTGTGGATCTGCCGCAGACCCAGCTTAGACATGGCCTGGGGGCAAAGAAGAAGACCACACACAGCCCATCGGCACCATGTTGATGGGCTCGCAACCACACCACGAAGAGAGGAACTCACAACACCCTCAAAATCCACGGAAGAAAGCTAAGGAGGCCTCTTGTAGGTCAACCAAAGAGCTGGTTGAAGAATAAGGAGAAGGAGGGACCTTCTCCCACTCAATGCTACAGTTGAGGTCCTGTAGACCAACCCCTTGCTTCCATGGAAGGCCATCTTGAGGTGCGGTCTTCTTCAAGACATGGTGGACCATGAAGTGTGGAAAGTTCTGGAGACCACAAAATGCTTCTGGTAGGAACCATGCAGAAGTCTTCTTCTGACCTCTCGAGAGAACTTAACTTCTCTAGTGCGGTGGGAGACCTCAGGCCAGAACCAAAGAAAGGGCAAGAGAGATACTTAGACCCCCAAAATTGGAGTTGTTCCAAGGCGCTCTGTGGCGTCTGGCAATATGTTGGCAGATGCCTACTACAATGAGTGGAAGACTTTCACCTTGCCAACCCTTTGAGGTAGACCAGATCAGGAAACTAACTAACTCCAGATAAACACTCTTAATAAAGGTAGTGAGTTCTAGTGTCACCTTAGGCACAAAAGAGAGTTGCGTGGCTTTGAGCCAAAGGGTGGAAGAATGAAGGGAAGGAAGGAAGGAGGGAGAGGGGGGAAGAAGGGAGGGGTAGAGGAGGGAAGGTGGTGGTAGGGAAGGGAAGGAGGGAGAGAAGGAAGGTAGGAAGGAAGGGGAGGGGATGGAAGGAAGGAAGGGGAGGGAGGAGGAAGGAAGGAAGGAAGGAAGGAAGGAGGAGGAGGAGGAAGGAAGGAAGAAGGGAGGGGTACAGGAGGAAGAAGGGGTAGGGAAGGGATGAAGGAAGGGAGAGAAGGAAGGAGGGAGAGGAGGAGGAAGGAGGGAGAGAGGGAGGAGGAAGGAGGGAGGGGAGAGGGAGGAAGGAAGGAAGGAAGAAGGAAGGGAAGGAAGGAAGGAGGCGGTAGGGAAGGGAAGGAGGGAGGGAGGGAGGGAGGGAGAGAGGGAGGGAAGGAAGGAAGGAAGGAAGGGGGAGGGGATGGAAGGAAGGAAGGGGGAGGGGAGGGAAGGAAGGAAGGGAGGAAGGAAGGAAGGGAGAAGGGAAGGAGGGAGTTACCTTTCGAGCTTTCTTTTCGCTTCGGCTTAGTTTGGGCCTCCTAATGGAATCTTCGCCAGTCCCCAGGGAATGAGTCAGCTGGGTCTGAAAGAAACAAATCCATTTACTCATCCCTTACTACTAAGCGGATCCCTTTGGCTGAAAGAGGGCTTTTACGCTCTCTCCAGAATGGCCCATCAACTTCTCTTTACCTTCCTGGAAAGGCCCTTAGCTGGCCTCGCTTAACGTCCAAGATCATTTTTTTTTTATTCAAAAAGTTTTACAAAATTTTCCCCCCCCCTTTCCCCGCCTCCTCCCCCCTCCCTTCGCAACCCCCCTCCCCCCCCCCGACTTCCCGGAACGAGCACAAGGTATAGTTAAAAATAAAGCTGGCCTCGCTTAACGTCCAAGATCATTTTTGAAAAGGTCTTTTCTTTATTTATTTTATTGGGCATCTTCCCATCAACCCTCCTGTCTTCGCAATTGTGGGGCGGGTTGACGCTAAATCAATCACCAGGCGACAGCGAGTTCTAGTCCCACCTTAGGCAGGAAAGCCAGCTGGGTGACTATGACCCTCTCTCTCTCTCTCTCTCTCAGCCCAGCCCACCTGAAATGCGACTGACTACTGAATTCTGGGAATTGAAGTCCACCCATTCTGGTCTGCGAGGGCCACACCTGCACCGCCTGAGCTGTCCGTGGTACTGGAAAGATCGGCTCTTCCCATTCCGGTAACGATCCTTCGTTGCTTTCAGAATCGTTGGAAGATCCTGCAAAAAGATATTTTAGGGTATTCTATCCGAGGTCTCCGTTAGCAATGCTCCGTCCTCAACTTACAATGGCAATTGAGCCCCACATTGCCGTTGTTAAGTGAGACATTGTGAGCTTTGCCCCCATCTTATCCCCTTTCATTCCACAATTCTTAATGGAAGCACTGCAGGTGTTATAAGAGTCATAGAATCCTCTGGCTGGAAGGGACCCTGGAGGTCTTCCAGTCCAACCCCTGTTGCTATGGGAGAGAGTTGTTAAGTGAATTTGCTCCCATTTTAAAACTTTCCCTGCCCTGTTAGGAGAACCATTGCGGTTGTTCAGTGAGGAACGCGGTCGTTAAGGAGATCCAGTTTCGGCATTGTCGGAAGGTCGCAAAAGGGGATCGTGTGACCTGCGGGACGCTGCGACCATCATAAATATGAACCAATTTTGATCACGTGACCACAAGGTCATAAGAGAATCGATCCCAAAGTCACTTCGCTCACTAAGCGAACAGTCATAAGTCAAGAACTATCTGTAATTGTTGAATGGGAAGAAAACGGGAAATCTTACCTTCCGCCAGAGGTTTGCGAGTTACACTCCACTTCTGCAATTCGGCTCCTTCCTCCCCATCTGGGTGGAACAGGGGAGATTCTTGGGGCAACGACGCCGAGGCATCGAGAAGGGCCCCGTTGTTCTCTGCAAGGATGCTCCCTGGGGTGTGGCTCAGCGCCAGGAGAGACTGAGAGTCGAGTTTTTCCTCAGAAAACGCCACCATAGCACGGTCCTCATTGTTGCTCTGGTCAAGAGACGAGGCTTCCTCCAGTTCGTCTTCTGACTCCAGACAGACAGCGACATTGTACTGGGTTGTCTCGGAATCTGCTCGGACGACTTTGGGTTGTTCTAGAAGATTCTTCTTCGACTCAAGGAGCGACGCAAGGGGCCTCTCCTTCTCTTCATCTATGTTGTACTCATCTGAGCATACGGCCATCTTGCTCTCGCTCTTGTTTTCCAGGTACAGGGGCGCACACTCTGGGTCTTCCTTGGACTCTACGACTGTGTTGGCAACCAGGGCATACTGCTCAACACCATCCTTGCAATCATTGGAAGCCAAGTCTGAGGACTGGGAAGTGTCAACCAGATAAACAAAGGACTCGTCCACGCCTTCATCGATGGATGTTTCCAAGAGAAAGTGCTCGAAGGAGTCGGAGGTGACATTGTCGTCCTCCTCCTCCATGCCGTAGAGAGCAGCGTTCTCCATCGCTTCTCCTTGCGGGAACAGCATAACCTCCCTGGATTCCGCCTTGAAAAGGGATCTACCACAGAAGGGGAGAAGCAGAGCTGGTATCATCTGATGGCGCTCAATGGTGTTCATGCCACCCTCCGGAGAGGACGTAGCTGGCTGGCTTTGAAGGCCACCAGGTCCCCCTGCCTCGGCGCGGCCTGCTCCAAACACACCCCGAACCTCAGAAAGAGGCCCAGAATGGAAGGTAAGGGGACGATCAAAGGGGCAGGCTTCCAAGCCTCTTTTCGTGAAACCTCCGATTCCTGCGTCGTATGAAGGCAACAAACACGCCTGCTCCTCTAAAGGGCTGGAGCTGAGGGCGGCATTATCCTGAGCCTCGTCACCACTGGGGGGCCAGGAGGGATAGGTCTGCTCGGCCTCTTGCAGAGAAACCTTCAAGGGAGCCTCGGGGGTCACGGCCAGAGAAATCGGCGTGGGAGGCTGAACTTCTCCACTCGGCCTCGAGGTGGAGGCGAGGCTTTCCGAGCCACCTGTGGGGGGAGAGAGAAGGAGGGTGGGAGCAGAAGTCACCTGGCAAGAGACACAGAAGGATTCAGGCAACTTAAGAGGCTGGGAGGCCTTTTGAAGCCGGTTTCTTCTTACTCCTCCTGCTCCTCTTCCTCCCTGCAAACCCCCTCCCTTCTAGCACTGATGATGCTCCCTAGTTGGGTCATGAGATGTCTGGAAGAAAATACAGAAGCTCAGAGAGTACCCAAGACTGCCCAGTCCTTCCTCCTCCTCCTCCTCCTCCTCCAAGCCGCTCCCTTCTAGCACTCAGAAAGAGAAATCCGGCTCATGGGCCCAGCCCCAACTTTGCCAGCCACGTTTCCACCATCTCAGTCCCCTGGGATCAAAACTGTTGAATGGCAAACCTGGATCAAAGTCTCATTGCCTATTTATATCCCATTTTTTTAGCAGGATGGACTGCAAATCTAGGCTGGGAAGGATGGGTTTTGTAATTGCGCCCAAGGGGGGCATAGAAAGAAACACTGAAGGAGACAGACAGAGAGAGAGAGAGAGAGAAGGAGAGAGAGACGGAGAGGGAGTGAGAGAAAAGAGAAAGGGAAAAGGAAAGGGAAAGAAGAGAGAGGGAAAGAGAAAGAGAAAGAAAGAAAGAAAAAGGGAAAGAGACAGGGAAAGAAAGAGAGAGGAAAAGAGAAAGAGAAAGAAAGAGAGAGAAAGAGAAAGAGTGAAAGAAAGAAATGGGTTTTGTTCACACTTGTAGGAACTAACCTGCGTGATTTTCCCTATGACTCTTGGAAAATGTGATACAAGCCTCGACTTACGACTGTTCCTTTAGTGACCAAGACTGCAATGGGCCTGACAAAAAGGAACTCTTTTTCACCCTTACTCACAGGTTGTGGCGTCCCCGTGTTCAAAATTCAGATGCTATTTGTGATGGGTGCAGGTAAATAGAAAGAAACGGATGGATAAACGGACAGAGGGATGGATGGATGGAAGGAAGGAAGAGAGAGAGATGGCTGGATATTAATTTATGTTATTAAAGTGATTAGACTTTTTAAAATCCTGATTTCTTATTTTTCTAAGTAATTAAATGAAGCAAACAGGCATATAATATTCCTTTATTCTCCTATTTTTCTCCACAACAACCCAACCACCCAATTTCTCACCCGAGAAAGTTAAGAAACCCTGATCTACTAACTAAGCCACCATCAGCCAGGTTTGGCCACACATTAAGCCAGCCTCCCCCAGCTCTGATACCCTCCAGATGGTCAGCTTGCTAGCGCAAAGAACTCTGGGAATTGAGTTCCATCCCCCTCTATAGACACACCCCGAGGTGTGGGTTGTTGTGGGTGTCTTTGCAACAAACCATCATTTACACTCCAAGAATGAACTCTGTGCAACAGGCTGCTGTCAGGGTTCCAAGTAACAGCCCCAAGGAAAGGAAACTCCGAGGCTTGAAGTTCCTCAGAGCACAGCTGGGAGACCTGGAATCTTTCCCACCCCTCCCCCACCCGTCCAATCAGGTCCAGTCCGGAACGGAAGATCTCTTCGCCTTCTCCTCCGCACAGCTGCAGGGCCCCTTGGCCTTGACTTCCTAGAAGGAATTGGGTTTTGGCTAAGGGTCTTCTCCACTCTGTCCTAGCCCCCCTCCCAACGCCCCACAGGAGGCTCCTGCCAGGCCTGGAGCCTGAAGGCACCAAGGTAGAAAGATGGCTTCCAGGTCTGACAGCTGCAACGGGACCATCAACCAGCTTTGACAATGATTATGAACTTGGTTTCCATTCCATTCCCAATTTGGTCTCCTGATAGGAATGGCGAGTGTTTCTCACATCCATTGTGCAGTTACACAAAGGCAGTCAGGCCTTCCAACTCAAGCCCACCCAAGCCTACTCAATGCAACTAATACCGACTCTATCCAGCCCTACTCTACCCAATCCTTCTTTACCCAACTCAATCCTAATAAACTCTACCTCAGCATACCCTATCCTACTCTATCCAACTCAACTCAACCCTAATCAATGCAATTCAACCTTGCTCAAAAAAACTATTACCTGCTCAACTCAACCCTACTCAATTCAACTCTACTCTACCCATTCCCATTCTACCCAACTCAATCCTGCTGAACTCTACCCAACCCAACACAGCTCAACTCCACTCAACGCAATTCTATTCAGCTCAACTTAACCCTGCTCAACTCTAGTCTATCAAACCCAGACCTTCTCAACAGGCAGCGTCCTTCTTTAATCCAGCAAACCCCTTGCCCCACACTCCACCACCTATCATCCTCAGTTTGGAGAAAGCACCTCTGATACGCCCCACAGATCCCCCCTGCAAACCTGACATGCACCCCCCCCAAAATAGTCCCACCCCAGAGGATCCAGTTACCTGCTTTCCCATCCTTCGATAGGCTGAAGATGGAGCCCATAGTAAATGCAATGGCCAGGTAGTGGCTTCCTTTACACCAGAAAGCTCTTGAGTAACCCTATCTCTGACCCTTCCAGCCCCTCCTCCTTTAATGAGGGGAGGGTTGAGTGGAAAGAGGGAGGGGTCACAAGATCTCTGTCTCTGGTGCTTAAAGAGACGGTGTCCTTTTT
Source organism: Ahaetulla prasina (assembly GCF_028640845.1). NCBI lineage: Eukaryota > Metazoa > Chordata > Lepidosauria > Squamata > Colubridae > Ahaetulla > Ahaetulla prasina. The sequence continues at coordinate 149,996,247 of NC_080542.1, read as the reverse complement.
GAACATTAAGCCTCTCCCCAAAATCGCTGGTGGGGTGGGGTCCTAGTAAGTGGGAGTAGCCCTGCTCACCCCAAAGCTTTGGGGAGAGGGGGTCGGTCAGACACAGGTGGGTAAAATAGCCCCCGTTTGTTAACTTCACAGAAGAAGGAGGGTCATAAATCATGATTACAAACCATGATATGATAGATAGGTAGATAGATAGATAGATAGATAGATAGATAGATAGATAGATAGATAGATAGATAGATAGATAGATAGATAGTTAGATAGCTAGATAGATGGATGGATGGATGGATGGATGGATGGATGGATGGATGGATGGATGGATGGATAGATGGATGGATGGATGGATGGATGGATGGATGGATGGATAGGTAGATAGATAGGTAGGTAGGTAGATAAATAGATAGATAGATAGATAGATAGATAGATAGATAGATAGATAGATAGATAGATAGATAGATAGATGGATGGATGGATGGATGGATGGATGGATGGATGGATGGATGGATGGATGGATGGATAGGTAGATAGATAGATAGATAGATAGATAGATAGATAGATAGATAGATAGATAGATAGATGGATGGATGGATGGATGGATGGATGGATGGATGGATGGATGGATGGATGGATGGATGGATGGATAGATAGATATCATCAATTGTGTTGTAAATGTTGTACCTTGATGAACGTATCTTTTCTTTTATGTACACTGAGAGCATATGCACCAAGACAAATTCCTTGTGTGTCCAATCACACTTGGCCAATAAAATTCTATCTATCTATCTATCTATCTATCTATCTATCTATCTATCTATCTATCTATCTAGATAGATAGATAGATAGATAGATAGATAGATAGATAGATAGATGGATAGATACGGGATTCTGGGGTTGGAAGTCCTCTGCTCTTAAAGAATGCTGGCAAGGAGATTCTGGGAGTTGTAGTCCTCCCGCGTAAAAGCATCCTGGCAGGGGATTCTGGGAGTTGTACTCTTCCCCTCTTAAAGCATCCTGGCAGGGAGATTCTGGGAGTTGTAATCCTCTCTTGTAAAAGTAACCTGGCAGGGGTATTTTGGGAGTTGAAATCCTCCTCTTTTATGATATACCCGCTGGGGGATTCTGGGAGTTGAAGTCCTCCTCTCTTATAGTATACTACCTTGGCAGAGGTGGGTTCAGCAGGTTCTGACCAGTTCTGGAGAACCGGTAGTATAAATTCTGATTGGCCCCACCCTCATCTTTTATCTGCCTCCCAAGTCCCAGCTGATCAGGAGGAAATGGGGATTTTGCATTAACCTTCCCCTAGAGTTGGGTGGGAAGGGAGATTTTACAGTATCATTTCCTGCCACGCCCACCAAGCCATGCCACATCCACCAAGCCACACCCAAAGAACTGCACCTGGGGGACTCTGGGACTTGAAGTGCTCCCCTCTTACGATATATCAGCTGGGGGATTCTGGGAATTGTAGTCCACCCCTCCTAACGTATCCTGGCAGGGGGATTCTGGGAGTTGTAGTCCAACCCTCCTAAAGTATCCTAGCAGGGGGATTCTGGGCGTTCAATTCCTCCCCTCTTAAAACTGCCTAGAAACTTAAGTGAGACATGTCCAATCCTAGGACCTTTCTTGCGAGCGTCGTTAAGCAAATCACTTGCAATTTTAATTGTTCCTTTATCCGTGTCTCCAGTTCTCTGTGTGGCCCCAAAGGAACGACACTGATGAACTCTGGAATTCCCTCTCGGCTCAGCGTCTTGAATTTTCACATCGGGGGATTGGGTTGGGATCAAAAGACGGGGAGATTTTATTATAAACAAAATTATAAACAAAAAATCCAGAAGTTATTGGTCCTCCATCACTGGAAGCTTTTAAAAAGAGATTTGACAGCTGTTTGTCAGGGATGGTACATAAGATCTCCTGTTCAAGCAGAGGTTCAGACTAGATGACCTCCAAGGTCCCTTCCAACTCTGTTATTCTGAGCAGGGGTTGTACCAGATGATCTCTGAGGTCCATTTCAACTCCTTTTTTCCTGCAAGGGCCTCCTGCTTGAGCAGGGCGTTGGAGTAGATGACCTCTAAGGTCCCCTCCAATTCTGTAACTGTATAAGGGCCTCCTGCTTGAGAAGAGGGGGAGTTTGGACTAGAGGACCTCCAAGGTCCCTTCCAGTTCGGTAATTCCGATGGCCAAAATACCCCCCCAGGTGCTCCATTGTCACAAGAGGACCGTGGTCAGTCAAGGACTGACACTCGGCAGCTTCCAAGCCCCTCCCACCCACCCACCCAGCAAAGGACAGAGAGACGGAGCCTGGGTGCAGCAGGAGTGAATATTCCATTTATTGAGAGCATCCATGGTGTTGGTGTATCGGCTATGAGCAATATACATATATATACAGAAGTGGTGGTGGGGGAAACTGAGGCAGGGGGTGGGTGCTCTGGGCTGGGTGACACTAGATGGTCAGCTCCTGGAAGACAGAAGGGGAAGAAGAGAAGCATCAGGTCTAGGAAGTAGGGAGGGGTGCAGTTCTCGCAGGCCTTTTGTGACCCACCAATATCGGTGCCATCCAATGTGGATAACTCTTGTGGTCCTAGAGATGGAGGAGGCCAGAGAAGAGTCCCCATTCTCGGTCAAAGCAAGATATTCCAGCAAGAATTGGGCTCCAAGGGTTAAAAGCCTGCCTCCCGAGATGTCTACTGCCCTTGGACCTCCGAGGTGGACCTCTTAGGAGGACATCATGAAGGTTCTCATTCCTCTTGGGCTTCCCTCCTTTCCACCCCCACCTCCAGCTCAAATCTGGAGAAGGTTGACATCTGGATCTCCTTACCTCCTCCTCTTCCTCGCTCTCCTCCTTGATGGTGGGGGCTGAAGCTGCTTCCGTGATCGAGGACAAGTGCTCCACAGGAACTTTGAACTTCTCCGCCGCCTCTTCGTAGGCCTGTTGGGAAATGTCTTCGACCTGCAGAAAAAGGCAACAGAGGGCCTTCAGATCTTCCTCTCTTCTGGTGGAGAAAGAGACCTGACTTTGGACCGTCTCCAGAGAAAGACACCCAGCAAAGACGTTCTCCAACAGTCCCAGATGGTTGGCCTAGAAGACCCTTCTATGTTCTACCAGGAGGCCAGGTCCTTCAACCAGGAATTGGAGAGGAACCCTTCCCTAAACCTACATTTCCAATCTGACTTCTCCAACTGAGGTGAGAAGAAGACAATCTCTTGGTTCTCCAGTCAAGAAAGGCGGAGGCCAATCTATCACAACGCAGGAAGTCCTCAACATGCAACCATTCGTTTAGTGACCAAAGGCAGAAGAGCAAGGAAAACGTGACCTATGACCACATTTCTCCAGGCGTCAATCCAAATTCAGACAATTTGGCAATGGACTCACGTTTATGACGGTGGCGGTGGCCCCCGGGGGTTGCGTGATCCCCCATTGGAGACCTTTTGGACCAGCAGAGTCAATGGGGAAGCCGGATTCACTTAATGACCATTGTGACTCCCTTTAACAACTGCAATGATTGGCATAACATCTGAGGCAATGGTAGTCTCACTTCAGAATGGAAGTTTTGGGCTCAATGGTGGACGTACGTTGAGGACAACCAGTGTGAAAAATACGAATGTCCCTCCAGTCAGTCAGTCAGCCTCTACCTCTCTCTCTCTCTCTCTCTCTCCCCCTCCCTCGCTTCCCTTCCCTTTCCCCCTTCCCTCCTTCCCTCTCACCCACCCTCCTTTCTTCTCTCTTCCTCCCTTTCCTTTTTTCCTCTCTCTCTCTCTCTCTCTCTCCTCCTCCTCCTCCTCCTCCTTCCTCCTTCCTCCTCCTCCCTCCTCCTCCTTCCTCCTCCTCCTCCTCCTCCTTCCTCTCACTCACCCTCCTTCCTTCTCTCTTCCTCCTTTTCTTTTTCCCTCTCTCTCATTTTCCCCTGTCTCCATCTCCTTCCGGCCTTCCCTCCCTCCCCTCCTTCTTCCTCTCTCACTCCTTCCCTCCTTCCTTCCTTCTCTACCTATCCTTTCCTCCCTCTCTCTCTCAGTCCTTCTCTTCTCTACTCCCTCCCTTTAATCCTTTATGCTTTTCTCCCTCCTCGCTCCCTGTTTCCCCCCTTCCTTCCTTTCCTTCCTACCTTTTCTCGTTCCTCCTTCCTTCCTTCCTTCCACCCATCCACCTATCTCTCCTCCCTCCCTCCCTCCCTCTTCAGTCACCCACAGACTTCTCCCCTCCCCCAGGATCCCAGATTCCCACAGCTCCTCTTCCCTCTTCCCAGATCACCTTGACTTCGCCAAAGACGATGTAGGTGTCGGAAGCTGGACGTTTGAAGACATCCGGGTTGTTGATGACCATTAGGGTATTCGTCGATTTACGGAGGGTTACCATGGCCACATTGTGGATCTGCCGCAGACCCAGCTTAGACATGGCCTGGGGGCAAAGAAGAAGACCACACACAGCCCATCGGCACCATGTTGATGGGCTCGCAACCACACCACGAAGAGAGGAACTCACAACACCCTCAAAATCCACGGAAGAAAGCTAAGGAGGCCTCTTGTAGGTCAACCAAAGAGCTGGTTGAAGAATAAGGAGAAGGAGGGACCTTCTCCCACTCAATGCTACAGTTGAGGTCCTGTAGACCAACCCTTTGCTTCCATGGAAGGCCATCTTGAGGTGCGGTCTTCTTCAAGACATGGTGGACCATGAAGTGTGGAAAGTTCTGGAGACCACAAGATGCTTCTGGTAGGAACCATGCAGAAGTCTTCTTCTGACCTCTCGAGAGAACTTAACTTCTCTAGTGCGGTGGGAGATCTCAGGCCAGAACCAAAGAAAGGGCAAGAGAGATACTTAGACCCCCAAAATTGGAGTTGTTCCAAGGTGCTTGCCAACCCTTTGAGGTAGACCAGATCAGGAAACTAACTAACTCCAGATAAACACTCTTAATAAAGGTAGTGAATTCTAGTGTCACCTTAGGCACAAAAGAGAGTTGCGTGGCTTTGAGCCAAAGGGTGGAAGAATGAAGGGAAGGAAGGAAGGAGGGAGAGAGAGGAAGAAGGGAGGGGTAGAGGAGGGAAGGTGGTGGTAGGGAAGGGAAGGAGGGAGAGAAGGAAGGTAGGAAGGGGTAGGGAAGGAAGGAGGGATGGAAGGAAGGGGAGAGGAGGAGGAAGGAAGGAAGGAAGGAGGAAGGAGGAAGGAGGAAGGAAGGAGGAGGAGGGACGGAAGGAAGAAGGAGGGGTAGAGGAGGAAGGAAGGAGGCGGTAGGGAAGGGATGGAGGAAGGGAGAGAAGGAGGAGGAGAGGAGGAGGAAGGAGGAGAGAGGAGGAGGAAGGGAGGAAGGGACGAAGAGAGGGAAGGAAGGAAGAAGCAAGGGAAGGAAGGAAGGAGGCGGTAGGGAAGGGAAGGAGGGAGGGAGGGAGGGAGGGAGGGAGAGAAGGAGAGAGGGAGGGAAGGAAGGAAGGAAGGAAGGGGGAGGGGATGGAAGGAAGGAAGGAGGAAGGAGGAAGGAGGGAGAGAAGGAAGGTAGGAAGGGGAAAGGGGGATGGGAAGGAAGGGGGAGAGGAGGGAGGGAAGGAAGGAAGGAAGGAAGGAAGGAAGAAAGGAAGGAGGGAAGGAAGGAGGGAGGGAGGGACGGAAGGAAGAAGGGAGGGGTACAGGAGGGAAGAAGGGGGTAGGGAAGGGATGGAGGGAAAGGGGAGAGAAGGAGGGAGGGGAGAGGGGGAGGGGAGGGAAGGAGGGAGAGAGGGAGGGAGGAAGGGAGGAAGGGACGAAGAGAGGGAAGGAAGGAAGAAGCAAGGGAAGGAAGGAAGGAGGCGGTAGGGAAGGGAAGGAGGGAGGGAGGGAGGGAGGGAGGGAGAGAAGGAGAGAGGGAGGGAAGGAAGGAAGGGGGAGGGGAGGGAAGGAAGGGAGGGAGGAAGGAAGGAACGGAGAAGGGAAGGAGGGAGTTACCTTTCGAGCTTTCTTTTCGCTTCGGCTTAGTTTGGGCCTCCTAATGGACTCTTCGCCAGTCCCCAGGGAATGCGTCAGCTGGGTCTGAAAGAAACAAATACATTTACTCATCCCTTACTACTAAGCAGATCCCTTTGGCTGAAAGAGGGCTTTTACGCTCTCTCCAGAATGGCCCATCAACTTCTCTTTACCTTCCTGGAAAGGCCCTTAGCTGGCCTCGCTTAACGTCCAAGATCATTTTTGAAAAAGTCTTTTGTTTATTTATTTTATTGGGCATCTTCCCATCAACCCTCCCGTCTTCGCAATTGTGGGTCGGGTGAACGCTGGAGCAATCACCAGGCGACAGCGAGTTCTAGTCCCACCTTAGGCAGGAAAGCCAGCTGGGTGACTATGAGCCTCTCTCTCTCAGCCCAGCCCATCTGAAATGCGACTGACTAGGGAATTCTGGGAATTGAAGTCCACCCATTCTGGTCTGCGAGGGCCACACCTGCACCTCCTGAGCTGTCCGTGGTACTGGAAAATTCGGCTCTTCCCATTCCGGTAGCGATCCTTCGTAGCTTTCAGAATCGTTGGAAGATCCTGCAAAAAGATATTTTAGGGTATTCTATCCGAGGTCTCCGTTAGCAATGCTCCGTCCTCAACTTACAATGGCAATTGAGCCCCACATTGCCGTTGTTAAGTGAGACATTGTGAGCTTTGCCCCCATCTTATCCCCTTTCATTCCACAATTCTTAATGGAAGCACTGCAGGTGTTATGAGACTCATAGAATCCTCTGGCTGGAAGGGACCCTGGAGGTCTTCCAGTCCAACCCCTCTTGCTATGTGAGAGAGTTGTTAAGTGAATTTGGTCCCATTTTACAACCCATTTTACAAAGAGGCTGGGAGGCCTTTTGAACCCGGTTTCTTCTTACTCCTCCTGCTCCTCTTCCTCCCTGCAAACCCCCTCCCTTCTAGCACTGATGATGCTCCCTAGTTGGGTCATGAGACGTCTGGAAGAAAATACTCAGAGAGTACCTAAGGCTGCCCAGTCCTTCCTCCTCCTCCTCCTCCTCCTCCTCCTCCTCCTCCTCCTCCTCCTCCTCCTCCTCCTCCTCCTCCTCCTCCTCCTCCTCCAAGTTGCTCCCTCCTAGCACTCAGAAAGAGAAATCCAGCTCATGGGCCCAGCCCCGACTTTGCCAGCCACGATTCCACCATCTCAGTGCCGTGGGATCAAATTATAGTTGCCAAGAAATGCAAAACTGTTGAATGGCAAACCTGGATCAAAGTCTCATTGCCTATTTATATCCCTTCTTTTTTAGGGGGATGGACTGCAAATCTCAGAATCCAGAGTCTAAGCTGGGAAAGATGGGTTTTGTAATTGCGCCCAAGGGGGCCGTAGAAAGAAACACTGAAGGAGACAGAGAGAGAGAGAGAGAGAGAGAGAGAGAGGGAGTGAGAGAAAAGAGAAAGGGAAAAGGAAAGGGAAAGAAGAGAGAGGGAAAGAGAAAGAGAAAGAAAAAGAAAAAGAGAAAGAAAGAGAGAGAAAGAGAAAGAGTGAAAGAAAGAAATGGGTTTTGTTCACACTTGTAGGAACTAACCTGCGTGATTTTCCCTATGACTCTTGGAAAATGTGATACAAGCCTCGACTTACGACTGTTCCTTTAGTGACCAAGACTGCAAAGGGCCTGACAAAAAGGAACTCTTTTTCACCCTTACTCACAGGTTGTGGCGTCCCCGTGTTCAAAATTCAGATGCTATTTGTGATGGGTGCAGGTAAATAGAAAGAAACGGATGGATAAACGGACAGAGGGATGGATGGATGGAAGGAAGGAAGAGAGAGAGATGGCTGGATATTAATTTATGTTATTAAAGTGATTAGACTTTTTAAAATCCTGATTTCTTATTTTTCTAAGTAATTAAAGGAAGCAAACAGGCATATAATATTCCTTTATTCTCCTATTTTCCTCCACAACAACCCAACCACCCAATTTCTCACCCGAGAAAGTTAAGAAACCCTGATCTACTAACTAAGCCACCATCAGCCAGGTTTGGCCACACATTAAGCCAGCCTCCCCCAGCTCTGACACCCTCCAGATGGTCAGCTTGCTAGTGCAAAGAACTCTGGGAATTGAGTTCCATCCCCCTGTATAGACACACCCCGAGGTGTGACTTCTTGTGGGTGTCTTTGCAACAAACCATCATTTACACTCCGAATGAAATCCGTGCAACAGGCTGCTGTCAGGGTTCCAAGTAACAGCCCCAAGGAAAGGAAACTCCGAGGCTTGAAGTTCCTCAGAGCACAGCTGGGAGACCCGGAATCTTTCCCACCCCTCCCCCACCCGTCCAATCAGGTCCAGTCCGGAACGGAAGATCTCTTCGCCTTCTCCTCCGCACAGCTGCAGGGCCCCTTGGCCTTGACTTCCTAGAAGGAATTGGGTTTTGGCTAAGGGTCTTCTCCACTCTGTCCTAGCCCCCCTCCCAACGCCCCACAGGAGGCTCCTGCCAGGCCTGGAGCCTGAAGGCACCAAGGTAGAAAGATGGCTTCCAGGTCTGACAGCTGCAACGGGACCATCAACCAGCTTTGACAATGATTATGAACTTGGTTTCCGTTCCATTCCCGATTTGGTTTCCTGATAGGAATGGCGAGTGTTTCTCACATCCATAGTGCAGTTACACAAAGGCAGTCAGGCCTTCCAACTCAAGCCCACCCAAGCCTACTCAATGCAACTAATACCGACTCTATCCAGCCCTACTCTACCCAATCCTTCTTTACCCAACTCAATCCTAATAAACTCTACCTCAGCATAAGTCAACCCTACCCTACTCTATCCAACTCAACTCAACCCGAAACAATACAATTGAACCTTACTCAAAAAAACTATTACCTGCTCAACTCAACCCTACTCAATTCAACTCTACTCTACCCATTCCCATTCTACCCAACTCAATCCTACTGAACTCTACCCAACCCAACACAGCTCAACTCCACTCAACGCAATTCTATTCAGCTCAACCCAACTTAACCCTACTCAACTCTTGTCTATCAAACCCAGACCTTCTCAACAGTCAGCATCCTTCTTTAATCCAGCAAACCCCCTTGCCCCACACTCCACCATCTATCATCCTCAGTTTGGAGAAAGCACCCCTGATCCGCCCCACAGATCCCCCCTGCAAACCTGACATGCACCCCCCTCCCAAAATAGTCCAACCCCAGAGGGTCCAGTTACCTGCTTTCGCATCCATTGATAGCCTTAATATGGAGTCCATAGTAAATGCAATGGCCAGGTAGTGGCTTCCTTTATACCAGAAAGCTCTTGAGTAACCCTATCTCTGACCCTTCCAGCCCCTCCTCCTTTAATAATGAGGGAAGGGTTGAGGGGAAAGAGGGAGGGGTCACAAGATCTCTGTCTCTGGTGCTTAAAGAGACGGTGTCCTTTTTGAACATTAAGCCTCTCCCCAATCGCTGGTGGGGTGGGGTCCTACTAAGTGGGAGAAGCCCTGCTCACCCCAAAGCTTTGGGGAGATGAAGGGGGTTGGTCAGACACAGGTGGGTAAAATAGTTTGTTAACTTCACAGAAGAAGGAGGGTCATAAATCATGATTACAAAGCATGATATGATAGATAGATAGATAGATAGATAGATAGATAGATAGATAGATAGATAGATAGATAGATGGATGGATGGATGGATGGATGGATGGATGGATAGATAGATAGATAGATAGGTAGATAGATAAATATAGATGGATGGATGGATAGAAGGATGGATGGATGGATAGATAGATAGATAGATGTGGATGGATGGATGGATGAATGTAGGAAGGTAAGTAGATGGATAATGGATGGGTAGGTAGATATGGATGGATGGATGGATGGATGGATGGATGGATGGATGGATAAATAAAGGGATAGATAGATAGATAGATAGATAGATAGATAGATAGATAGATAGATAGATAGATAGATAGATAGGGGATTCTGGGGTTGGAAGTCCTTTGCTCTTAAAGAATGCTGGCAGGGAGATTCTGGGAGTTGTAGTCCTCCTCCGTAAAAGCTTCCTGGCAGGGAGATTCTGAGAGTTGTAGCCCTCCCCCGTAAAAGCATCCTGGCAGGGGGATTTTGGGAGTTGTAATCCTCTCTTGTAAAAGTAACCTGGCAGGGGTATTTTGGGAGTTGAAATCCTCCTCTTTTTTGATATACCCGCTGGGGGATTCTGGGAGTTGAAGTCCTCCTCTCTTATCGTATACTAACTTGGCAGAGGTGGGTTTCAGCAGGTTCTGACCAGTTCTGGAGAACCAGTAGTAAAAATTCTGATTGGCCCCACCCTCATCTTTTATCTGCCTCCCAAGTCCCAGCTGATCAGGAGGAAATGGGGATTTTGCAGTAACCTTCCCCTAGAGTTGGGTGGGAAGGGAGATTTTACAGTATCATTTCCTGCCACGCCCACCAAGCCATGCCACACCCACCAAGTCACACCCAAAGAACTAGCAGTAAAAAAATTTGAACCCACCACTGCACCTGGGGGACTCTGGGACTTGAAGTGCTCCCCTCTTATGATATATCAGCTGGGGGATTCTGGGAGTTGTAGTCCACCTCTCCTAAAGTATCCTGGCAGGGGGATTCTGGGACTTGTAGTCCACCCCTCCTAAAGTATCCTGGTAGGGGGATTCTGGGAATTGTAGTCCACCCCTCCTAAAGTATCCTGGCAGGGGGATTCTGGGACTTGTAGTCCACCCCTCCTAAAGTATCCTAGCAGGGGGATTCTGGGCGTTCAATTCCTCCCCTCTGAAAACTTAAGTGAGACATGTCCAATCCTGGGACCTTTCTTGCGAGGGTCGTTAAGCAAATCACCTGCAATTTTAATTGTTCCTTTATCCGTGTCTCCAGTTCTCCGTGTGGCCCCAAAGGAACGACACTGATGAACTCTGGAATTCCCTCTCGGCTCAGCGTCTTGAATTTTCACATCGGGGGATTGGGTTGGGATCAAAAGACGGGGAGATTTTATTATAAACAAAATTATAAACAAAAAATCCAGAAGTTATTGGTCCTCCATCACTGGAAGCTTTTAAAAAGAGATTTGACAGCTGTTTGTCAGGGATGGTATATAAAATCTCCTGTTCAAGCAGGGAGTTAGACTAGATGACCTCCAAGGTCCCTTCCAACTCTGTTATTCTGATGGTCAAAATACCCACCCAGATGCTCCATTGTCACAAGAAGACAAAAGAATCCAGACCGATCACAGACCCCAAAAAATACAGGCAGTCCTTTCCTTACGACCACAACTGACCCCAGAATTTCTGTCGTTAAGTGAGACATGGGTTAAGTGAGCTTGGCCCCATTTTACGACTTATGCTGCCACTGTCGTTACACGAATCCCGGCCACCTTAAGCTACTCACCGGGTGGTTAGGTGAAAACGCCTCCTGCTTGTGTCAGAAGGTCGCAAATGGGGGAATCACATGACCTTGGGACATTGCCACCGTCGTAAGTACGGGACAGTGGCCAAGCCTCCCAGTTTCGATCATGAGAAATGTTTGGCATTTTTCAATGCCGTCATAACCCCAAACGCCCAGGAAGCGAAATGTTGTGGGTCTAATTTGGCTACGTCGAAGTCCCATTTTGGGGGACCGTCCTCACTTTCAGAATGGTCGTTAAACGGACCATTGTAAGTCAAGGACTGACACTTGGCAGCTTCCAAGCCCCCCCGCCCCCCCCAAGCAAAGGACAGAGAGACGGAGCCTGAGTACAGCAGGAGTGAATATTCCATTTATTACGCCTGAGAACATCATTGGGATAGACGACCCAGGGAGGAAAGACAAGGACTAACAGGTATATGGGCTACGGGGAACCGGCCATATATGCAGATGTGGGGGGGTGGAAACTGAGGCAGGGGGTGGGTGCTCTGGGCTGGGCGTCTCCCCACCGGACACTACATCATCGTCAGCTCCTGGAAGACAGAAGGGGAAGAAGAGAAGCATCAGGTCTAGGAAGCGGGGAGGGTGGAGTTCTCGCAGGCCTTTCGCGACCCAGCTAGGCAACATCATCAGTGCTGGAAGGAAGGAGGGGGAGGAGGGGGAGGAGGAAGAACCGTGGGGTGTTTGTCCTCTCTGAGCTGGGAGGTTTTATTGCAGACCCAACTAGGGAACATGTTCAGTGCTACAGGGGGAGCGAGAGGAGGAGGAGGAGGAGGAGGAAAAGGAGGAGGAGGAGGAAGGGAAGGAGGAGGAGGAGGAGTGTGGGGTCTTTGGTCCTCTCTGAGCTGGGTGTTTTCTGTGCAGATGTCTCATGACACAGTTAGGGAACATCATCCGTGCTAGAAGGGGCTACATAATGATATATATATACATATATACATACATACATACATACATACATATATATATATATATGAACAGAAACCCAAGCCAGCTCCCTACTTACACTGATGATGTTACATAGTTGGGTTGAGAAATGTCTGCAAGGAAATGCTCACTATGCACAGTCTTCCTCCTCCTCTTCCTCCTCCTCCTCCTCCCCTTCCCCTTGCTCTTCCTCCTCCTCCCAGACTCCATTCCCTTCTAGGACTGATGATGTTCCCTAGTTGGGTCATGAAACGTCTGCAAGAAGAAGACCCAGCTCAGAGAGCACCAAGAAACCCCCCACAAGTCCTCCTCCTCCCCCCTCCTCCTCCTCCTCCTCCTCCTCCTCTCCCCCCCACAAACCCCATCCCCTTGTAGCACTGATGCTATTCCCTATCTATTTTATTTATTTATTTATTTATTTATTTTATTTATTTATTTGATTTTTATACCGCCCTTCTCCCGAAGGACTCAGGGCGGTGTACAGGCAAAAAATAAAACAGATAATACAATATACAATTTAAAATGCAGATTAAAAAACTTATTTTAAAATTAGCCTGATAGGTTAAAATATACTAGACTAAAAAACCCCATTTAAAATTAATTAATAAAAATTTAAAATTAATAAAATTCAGTTCAAGCCAGCCTGCGCGAATGAAAAGATGTGTCTTCAGTTCGTGACGGAATGTCCGAAGGTCAGGTATTTGGCGTAAACCCGGGGGAAGCTCGTTCCAGAATGTGGGACCCCACAGAGAAGGCCCTTCCCCTGGGGGCCGCCAGCCGACATTGTTTGGTGGACGGCACCCTGAGAAATCCCTCTCTGTGAGAGCGTACGGGTCGGTGGGAGGCATGTGGTAACAGTAGGCGGTCCCGTAAGTACCCAGGCCCTAAGCCATGGAGCACTTTAAAGGTCATAACCAACACTTTAAAGTGCACTCGAAAGGCCACAGGTAGCCAGTGCAGTCTGCACAGGAGCGGTGTTACGTGGGAGCTACGCGTAGCTCCCTCTATCACCCGCGCAGCTGCATTCTGGACTAGCTGAAGCCTCCGAGTGCACTTCAAGGGGAGCCCCATGTAGAGAGCATTACAATAATCCAAGCAAGAGGTAACGAGAGCATGAGTGACTGTGCACAAGGCATCCCGATCAAGGAAGGGGTGCAACTGCCGAACCAGGCGCACCTGGTGGAAGGCCCTCCTGGAGACGGCCGTCAAATGATCTTCAAACGATAGCCGATCATCCAGGAGGACACCTAAGTTGCGCACCCTATCCTTTGGGGCCAGTAACCCGCCTCCAACAGTCAGCCGCGGCTGCAGCTGACTGAATCGGGATGCCGGCATCCACAGCCACTCCGTCTTGGAGGGATTAAGCTTGAGCCTGTTTCTCCCCATCCAGACCCGTACGGCTTCCAGACACCGGGACAGCACTTCAACAACTTCATTAGGGTGGCCCGGGGTGGAAAAGTACAGCTGAGTGTCATCAGCGTACTGCTGGTATCTCACCCCGAAGCCACTGATGATCTCACCCAACGGCTTCATGTAGATGTTGAACAGCAGGGGCGAGAGAATCGACCCCTGCGGCACTCCACAAGTGAGGCACCTCGCGGTCGACCTCTGCCCCCCTGTCAACACCGTCTGCGACCGGTCGGAGAGATAGGAGGAGAACCACCGGTACACGGTGCCTCCCACTCCCAATCCCCCCAACCGGTGCAGCAGGATACCATGGTCGATGGTATCAAAAGCCGCTGAGAGCGGCTGACTGTTGGAGGCGGGTTACTGGCGGGTTATTCCTATAAATTAGATTACAAGATTCCTATATGGGCGAGCCCTAGACATGCAATAGAGAATATAAATATAGAACAGAAACAGGAAATGATTACATATAAAGAACTTTTGTATGCTGAAGGAGGTAGATTGCAATTAAAATCATTACAGGTATTAAATGAAGAAGGGAGGAATTATACTTGGTTTCAATATGGGCAAATAAGTGCTAGATGGAAAGAAGATCAAAAAATTGGTATAATGCAAAGGGAGGAAAATTTAATAAAGCAAATTAGAAATCAGACCCAGGAGCATATAAAGAGATTGTATAATGTGTTGCTTGAAATAGATTCGGAAAAGGATTTGGTAAAGGATTGTATGATAAAATGGGCACAGAATATTCAGGAACCAATAATGTTGGAAACATGGGAGAAAATCTGGGTTAGAAATGTTAAGTTTACACAAGCACAGAATTTAAGGGAAAATTTTTATAAGATGTTTTATAGATGGCATTTAGATCCCAAAAAATTATCATGTATGTATCCTAATATCCAAGCGAAATGTTGGAGGTGTGATTGTGATGATGCTACATATTTTCATATTTGGTGGACCTGCAAGAAAATTAAGGTCTTTTGGATAAGAATTTGGTGGATTATTCAAAATGTACTGAAGAAGAAGATAAAGTTCCTGCCACAATTTTTCCTTTTGGGAATTATAATGGATTGTACAGGGATTGAGACTAAATTGATTTTGAACTTAATAACAGCAGCAAGACTGTTGATTGGACAATACTGGAAGAAAGAAGAGATACCTACAATAGAAGAATGGATATTGAAAGTTATTAATTTGGCTGAGATGGCTAAAATCTCAGCGGTTTTAAAAGACAATACGCAGGAAAGATATTTAATTGAATGGAAAAAATGGATTGATTATCTACAAAACAGATATCAGATTAAGAAATATCAGATTGCCTTTGAATAATTAGAAAGTTATTTTATGTAATGGGGAGGGGGTTGGGAGACGAAAAGCTTTGGATGTGGTTATTTGGATTGGAAGGGAAAATTTTATTCTATGTTTGGTTTATGTATAACTTTACCTTGTGATTGACCCGGGAAGCCGGGGGGTGGGGGAGGGAGGGGGGTGTTTTGTTTTTTTTTGGGAGGGAGGGGGAAAAAAGGGGGAAAAATGTTTTTGTTTTTTTAAAACTCTTTCAATAAAAAAAAAAAAAAAAAGCCGCTGAGAGGTCTAATACTGGTGGCAAGATTACCTTCTGAGCATGCGCCAAGATGGCGCGGTAGAAATCTTCGGGGGAGCGGTTGGCGGCCTTTCCTAGGGCCGGGACCGGGAGGTGGTTTTTTTCAAACCTTCTGGTCCCGGACCCTGCCGGGAGAACACCTTAGGCAGCGTCTGGGATGATGCTGGCCGGAATTGAGGGTCCAGGACGTGCGGTAGGCTCGGCGTTTTCCTCGGCATTCTGAGGGCGGCGGTTGCGGCCGCGGCGGCCACGGCATGGCCCCTGGGCCTGGTGGCGGCGGCGGCTGCAGCGGAGGCCTCCCCCGGAGCCTGAAGGTTTTCAACGGCGCCGGAGAATGGATGGATAGTTGCCCCCCCACGCTGTTTCCTTCGGTGCTGCCCTCGGCTCTTGTTGGGGCGGCCGCCGCGGCATGGCATGGCTTTTGGGTCTGGCGGCGGCGGCGGCAGAGGCCCTCCCAAGAGCTGCGGGCCCACCTCCAGGAGCTGCGGGCCTTTATAGCGTTGCCGGATAGGAGATGGCTGGATACTCTCCCATGGTGCTCCCTCGGTGTGTCCCTTGGCCCTCTGTTTGGGCAGTGGTCGCAGCGGTCGCGGCATGGCTTCCGGGTTCGGGGGCAGCGGCGGCCGTGGACGTCCCCCCCATTTCAGGGGCTGTAGGTGTCTTCATCAGCGCCGGAGGGCTATTCCATCGACGCCAGAGAGGAGAGTATCGGACGTGGGAGAAGCAGAGGTAGAGGGTCTAATGGGTTATCTGGAGGGTCCAGCCCGTAGAGGAGGGAGTTGGGACGTGGCTGGCCTCTTTTAGACCCTCTACCGTTTGTTCCGAGATGGTGGTAGTGGTGGCCCTCATTAAGACTGAGACTAAGATTAAGATCAAATCCTGGCCCTCATTAAGACTGAGACTAAGATTAAGATCAAATCCTGGAGAACCAGAATGGCCCGGTATGGAGTTTCTGGTCCATATCCTCTTTTGTCATCAAGGCCTATACTAACTTTTTAACATCTAGGCCGAATGGACTGGCTCGGACTGGAGGAGAGTGGCTAGCTTATTTGGAGCCAGGGCCTATACTGTTGGGCGTGGAACTTCTGCTGAAATGACATCTGGACCGGCTGGATGGGCTGCTAATCGCACCACAACTTTATTATGCGAAGATTTTCTACTGCGGACCTTCTTGCCCTGCGAGATTCCCCTCTCTCGCAGGTCTGGCCCTCCTCACTATCGAGGGCCCACCTTGAGGACGGGTTTTGGAACCCCGAGAGCTGGCATGCTAAATCTAGGAGGCTTAGGGGATTTTTAGTTAATTGTTTTAACCGTTTTTTAAGTGGGAGTTTTAATGGAAATTTTAAGGGGGGGAGGGAAACCGACGGGTCTGGGTTGGGGGTGGGTGGCAGGGTTAGGGCGGGTGATGGGGGTAGCCCGTCGGGAGAGAAACCAGTTCCAGCGCATGCTCGCGGCGACTATCAAATGGGTTCGGAGGTTATGGGGGGGGAGTGTGTTCCTTTGTGTGAGGGTGAGTCCATCTGCACGGTAAGTGGGAGGGGCAGATATGGCGGAAGGGGGGGATCGCATCGGTTTAGGGGGTCACGCGTTCGATGTATACAGGCGATCGCGTGCCCCGATCCCCCTGACTTCTCCCATTCCCCGGATGGTCAAGACCCTCAGAGCCTGGGCCTTCGTCTGATGTTATGCAACGCACGGTCCGTGGCCAATAAGGCCCCCCTAATACATGATCTGATTCAGGGGGGTGCCGCGGATATTATAGGCGTTACGGAGACCTGGTTGGGCACTGAAGGGGGCGTGCCCCTGGTCGAGATGTGCCCACCGGGTTTCCGTGCATTCCATCAGCCGAGGGCCCAGGGTAGGGGTGGTGGGGTGGCCGTTATTTTTTTTTTTTTTTTTTTTATAAAAAAGTTTTATTTTTACAATCTTATCAAATAATTCATCCAATGTACAGTTATATACAATTAGTCGGGCCTGCCCAGTCACCACCCCCCTTTTTAACCTTCTTCCCTCTTCTACCTTCTTTTACTTTCCAAACCTTCCTCTCCTTCTCTTATCTACCTCCTCTCCTCCCTCCACCCTACACTCTTCTCCCTCTTCTACCCCTCTTCCTTCCTCTTCTCCTCTTTCCTACCTCCTACTCTCTCTTTTTTCCCTCCCCACCGTTCTAAAATGGCAACTGGTCAGACCCGACCCTACATTAATTATATTTATACATCTTCAATAATCCTGTACATTAACCATCACTCCATCACTAACCTCAACCCCCAATTCCCTTCCCTTTACCCCCACCCCCACCCCGACTTCCCAGAACAAAATGCAGGGTATCAAAACTAACAATCATAATCTAAGATAATTCCTAAATTATAATCTCTAGTCTCTCC
The DNA here is from genome assembly GCF_028640845.1 of Ahaetulla prasina. Lineage (NCBI taxonomy): Eukaryota > Metazoa > Chordata > Lepidosauria > Squamata > Colubridae > Ahaetulla > Ahaetulla prasina. The sequence goes on along the minus strand of NC_080542.1, from coordinate 149,978,624 downwards.
ACGCTTATTCACACTCTCAATTCCCCTCTCCTTCAAAAATATATCTAATACAAATTATTTCCTAAATTTACTCATATGCTATTTGATATTTTTTTATCTGATACTTATTTTGAATATAATCAATCCACATTTTCCATTCTAAAATATATTTTTCTTGTGTATAGTCTTTCAAGTAAGCAGAGATTTTTGCCATTTCTGCCAGATTTGATACTTTAAGAGTCCATTCTTCAATTGTAGGTAATTCTTCTTTCTTCCAATATTGAGCAATCAAAAGTCTTGCGGCTGTTATTAAGTTCAGAATCAATTTAGTCTCTATAGCTGTACAATCCATAATTATTCCTAGTAAAAAGAACTGCGTGGTAAACTTAATCTTATTTTTCAAAATATTCTGCATGATCCACCATACTTTAATCCAAAATGCTTTAACTTTTTTGCAAGTCCACCATATATGATAATAAGTAGCATCTTCACAATCACATCTCCAGCATTTAGCCTGTACATTAGGATACATACATGACAATTTTTGGGGGTCTAAATGCCATCTATAAAACATCTTATAAAAATTTTCTCTCATATTTTGCGCTTGTGTAAATTTAACATTCCTCACCCAAATTCTTTCCCAAGTTTCCAACATTATTGGTTGCTGAAAATTTTGTGCCCACTTAATCATACAATCCTTAACCAAATCAGTCTCTGAATCTATTTCTACTAATACATTATACAACCTCTTAATATGCTGTTGACCTTGAAACGATTTCAAAACCTGAAGGTGGCGGTTATTATTAAAGAGAGTCTAGAGCCGAAGGAGACCACTGTACCTCAGATTGCCGGGTGTGAATCCCTCTTTGTGAGGTGGGGTCATAGATGTCAGATGGGCTTGCTGGTCGCGTACCTGGCTCCTTGCTGCGTGACAGCCGCCCTGCCCGAGCTTCTGGAGGTGCTTGCCGGGGTGGCAGTGGAGACCCCCAGACTTTTAGTCATGGGGGACTTTAACTTGCCATCTGCCGGCCCCTCATCGACAGTAGCTCGGGAGTTCATGGCCTCCATGACGGCCTTGGACCTGACCCAAGTAGTGGATGGCCCTACTCACATCGGGGGAGGCACACTGGACCTGATTTTCATCTCTGGTCAGTGGCTGAAGGATCTGGACTTGAGAGATATAGTCACAGAACCTTTGTCATGGTCAGATCACTCTCTCCTTCGCCTGGACTTTCTGACCGCTACCCAACACCGCAGGGAGACGGAACCACTACGTTGGTACCGTCCCAGGCGCCTGATGGACCCAGAGACGGAGGGAGATTGGGCCATTCCCTGAGGGTCTGGCTCACGGCATGGCAGAGGAACTAGCCGCAGCCTGGGAACGGGCTGGGGCTTTAGACCGTGTTGTGCCTCTGCGGCCTCTGACCCGGCGCAGATCCCAACCGGCTCCTTGGTTCTCCGAGGAGCTGAGGGGGATGAAATGCCGGAGAAGACGCCTAGAGAGTTCCTGGAGGTCCAGCCGCTCAGAGGCTGATCGGACACTAGTTAGATCCTATACTAGGACCTACCTAGTGGCACTGAGGGAAGCGAGGCGTTGCTACGCCTCCTCCCTCATTGCGTCGGCAGATAACCGCCCAGCTGCCCTGTTTCGGGTGACCCGCTCCCTCCTTCACCAGGGGGAGCGGGATGACCCGTTGCAGGGACGTGCTGAGGAGTTTAACGGTTATCTATACGATAAAATCGTTCAGCTTAGGGACGGCCTGGACCAAAATTGTGGCGATTCGGACGGGGCATCTGAGGGCGGTCTTGGTGATGTTGTTTGGGATGAGTTTGACCCTGTGACTCCCGAGGACATGGACAGGTTGCTGGGTAGATTGAATTCCACCACGTGTTTACTGGACCCGTGCCCCTCCTGGCTGGTGCTGGCCACTCAGGAGGTGACACGAGGCTGGCTCCAGGGGATTACGAGTGCTTCCTTGTTGGAGGGAGTCTTTCCGGCCGCCTTGAAAGAGGCGGTGGTGAGGCCCCTCCTCAAGAAGCCTTCCCTGGACCCGGCTGTTTTAGGTAATTATCGTCCGGTCTCCAACCTTCGCTTCGCGGCGAAGATTGTAGAGAGTATGGTGGCATACCAGTTTCCCTTGCACCTGGAGGAAACTGTCTATCTGGACCCGTTCCAGTCCGGCTTCCGGCCCGGTTACAGCACTGAGACGGCTTTGGTCGCATTGGTGGATGATCTCTGGAGGGCCAGGGATAGGGGTTGTTCCTCTGCCCTGGTCCTATTAGACCTCTCAGCGGCTTTCGATACCATCGACCATGGTATCCTGCTGCGCCGGTTGGAGGGATTGGGAGTGGGAGGCACCGTTTATCGGTGGTTCTCCTCCTATCTCTCCGACTGGCCGCAGACGGTGTTGACGGGGGGGCAGAGGTCGACCCCGCGGCGCCTCACTTGTGGGGTGCCGCAGGGGTCGATTCTTTCGCCCCTTCTGTTCAACATCTATATGAAGCCGCTGGGTGAGATCATCAGTGGCTTCGGTGTGAGGTACCAGCTGTACGCTGATGACACCCAGCTGTACTTTTCCACACCGGGCCACCCCAATGAAGCTATCGAAGTGCTGTCCCGGTGTTTGGAGGCCCGACGGGTCTGGGTGGGGAGAAACAGGCTCAAGCTCAATCCCTCCAAGACGGAGTGGCTGTGGATGCCGGCATCCCGGTACAGTCAGCTGAGTCCACGGCTGACTGTCGGGAGCGAGTCATTGGCCCCGATGGAGAGGGTACGCAATTTGGGCGTTCTCCTGGATGAACGGCTGTCTTTTGAAGACCACTTGACGGCCGTCTCCAGGAGAGCCTTCCACCAGGTTCGCCTGGTGCGCCAGTTGCGCCCCTTTCTAGACCGGGATGCCTTGTGCACAGTCACTCACGCCCTTGTGACGTCTCGTCTGGACTACTGCAATGCTCTCTACATGGGGCTCCCCTTGAGGGGCATCCGGAGGCTACAGTTAGTCCAGAATGCAGCTGCGCGGGTGATAGAGGGAGCCCCTCGTGGCTCCCGAGTGACACCTATCCTGCGCAGGCTGCACTGGCTACCTGTGGCCTTCCGGGTGCGCTTCAAGGTTCTGGTGAACGTCTTCAAAGCGCTCCATGGCATAGGGCCGGGCTATTTACGGGACCGCCTACTGCTACCGAATACCTCCCACCGACCCGTGCGCTCTCACAGAGAGGGACTCCTCAGGGTGCCGTCGGCGCGACAGTGTCGTCTGGCGACGCCCAGGGAAAGGTCCTTCTCTGTGGGGGCTCCCGCCCTCTGGAACGAACTCCCCCCAGGACTCCGTCAACTTCCGACCTCCGAACCTTTCGCCGTGAGCTTAAAACTCACTTATTCATCTGCGCTGGACTGGGTTAGTTTTTTAAGTTTATGGGTTTTTAATGGGTTTTATTTCTAAATTTTAATTCTGGCCAATTTAATAAGTTTTTTAATAGTATTTTAATTGTATTTATAGTGTATTATGTATTTTTACTTGGCTGTGAACCACCCTGAGTCTTTCGGGAGAAGGGCGGTATACAAATTTAAATAATAAATAAATAAATAAATAAATAAATAATAGGACCAGGGCAGAGGAGTACCCCCTGTCCCTGGCCCTCCAGAGATCATCCACCAATGCGACCAAAGCTGTCTCTGTGCTGTATCCGGGTTGGAAGCCGGACTGGAACGGGTCTAGATAGACATCTTCATCCAGGTATTGGGGTAGCTGTTGCGCCACAGCACTCTCTACAACCTTCGCAACAAAGCGAAGGTTGGAGACTGGACGATAATTACCCAAAATAGCTGGGTCCAGGGAGGGCTTCTTAAGGAGGGGTTTCACCACCGCCTCTTTCAAGGCGGCAGGGAAAACCCCTTCCAACAAAGAAGTGTTGATAATCCTCTGGAGCCAGCCTCGTGTCACCTCCTGAGTGGCCAGTACCATCCAGGAAGGGCACGGATCCAGTAAACATGTCGTGGCGTGAAGCCTCCCCAACAGCCTGTCCACGTCCTCGGGAGCCACAGGGTCAAACTCATCCCAAACAGACTCGACAAGACGTGCCTCCTCTCCCTCGCTTGGATCATCCCAATTTCGGTCCAGACCGTCCCGGAGCTGAGCGATTTTATCATATAGATAACCACTAAACTCCTCGGCTCGTCCCTGCAAAGGGTCATCCCGCACCTCCTGGTGAAGGAGGGAGCGGGTCACCCGAAACAGGGCGGTCGGGCGGTTATCTGCCGATGCAATGAGGGTGGAGGCGTAGGAACGCCTCGCCTCCCTCATTGCCACTAGGTAGGTCCTAGAATAGGACCTAACTAGTGTCCGATCAGCTTCGGAACGACTGGACCTCCAGGTGCTCTCTAGGCGTCTTCTCCGGTGTTTCATCTATATTATATAATATGTAACAACATAAAATATAATAAATATACTCTGCTGTACTGTACTGTACTATAGTACTATTGTATATTAGAATAGTTCAATAAGATAAAGGTAAAGGTTCCCCTCGCACATAGGTGCTAGTCGTTCCCGACTCTAGGGGGCGGTGCTCATCTCCGTTTCAAAGCCGAAGAGCCAGCGCTGTCCGAAGACGTCTCCGTGGTCATGTGGCCGGCATGACTCAACGCCAAAGGCGCACGGAACGCTGTTCCCTTCCCACCAAAGGTGGTCCCTATTTTTTCTACTTGCATTTTTTACATGCTTTCGAAACTGCTAGGTTGGCAGAAGCTGGGACAAGTCACGGGAGCTCACCCCGTTACACAGCAGCACTGGGGATTCGAACCGCCGAGCTGCCGACCTCTCAATCGACAAGCTCAACGTCTTAGCCCCTGAGCCACCTTAATACAATATAATAATAATACAATATAATATATTTAATATTGTAATGTATTCTATTCTATTCTATTCATTTCTATTCATTTCCAACCTTTTCTATAGTTAGTGGTTGACATATGACCGCAACTGACTCCTAAATTCTTGTCACTAAGTGAGACGTTTGTTAAGTGAGTTTTGTCCCATTTTACAACCTTCCTTGCCAGGCTTGTTAAGTGAATCCCTGCAGTCGTTAAGTTAGTTACACGGTTCTTAAGCGACTCCTGCGTCCGCCTTCACTTTGCTGGTCAGAAGGTCGCAAAAGGGGGATCACGTGACCCCTCCCCCCCCGGGGATACTGCGACTGTCATAAATACGAGTCAGCTTCCAAGGATCCGAATTTTGATCTCCTGACTGCGAGAATGCTGCTTCGGTCGTCCCTTTCTTCTGTGCTATTCAAACTTGGGACGGTCACTAACTGAACTGTCATAAGTCGAGGATTGCCTGTATAAGATTGACTAGGGATATACTCTGGGAAGCGCCTGGAAGGAGCCTTGTGAATTTTCTCCCTCTCAACCAAACTCTCAAAACTTGCCGCTCTCTCCGTCCTCTGAAACTCAGCCCCTCCCTCCCTCCCTCCTTTCCTCCCCTCCCGGGAATCCAGGCCACCTTCCACCACAGCAGAGGAGGGACGGCTGCTGCCCTCAAACACTCACCGTGATGGCTTTGATAAATTCTTCGTTGTCCTCGTCTTCGGTGATGTTGGCCTGAATCTTGATTAGCTGTCTTGCCTCCAGATCTCTTTCGGCCAGCTGGAAAGGGAGGGAGGGATGGAGGAAATACAGAAATAGATGCAGGTAGGAAAGAAAGAAAGAAAGAGAGAGAGAGAAAGAAAGAAAGAAGGAAGGAAAGAAAAGTAAGAAAGAAAATGAAAAAGGAGGAGAAGAAAGGAGGTGCGGAGGAGGTGGAGGAAGAGAAGGAGAAGTGAAAGAGAAAGGAAGGAAGGAAGGAAAGTAGAAGAAAGGGGGAAATGAAAAAGAGGAAAAGAGAAAAGAGAAAGAATAAAGGGAGAAGAATGGTAAAAAGAAAAGAGAAAAAAAGACAAAAGGAAGAAGGAAGGGAACAAACCAAAAGGAGAAAGAGAAAGAAAGAAAGAAAAGAAAAGAAACAAATGAAAAAGGAGGATAAGAAAGGAGGGGGAGGAGGAGGAAGAGGAGGAAAAGAGAACGAAGATGAAGAAGAAAAAGGAAGAAAAAGAAAGAAAGAAAGATAGAAATAAATAAATTTGGGAGATTTTTCCTATGACTCTTGGAAAAAGTGATACAAGCCTCGACTTACGACTGTTCCTTTAGTGACCAAGACTGCAATGGGCCTGACAAAAAGGAACTCTTTTTCACCCTTACTCACAGGTTGTGGCATCCCCGTGTTCACAATTCAGATGCTATTTGTGATGGGTGCAGGTAAATAGAAAGAAACGGATGGATAAACGGACAGAGGGATGGATGGATGGAAGGAAGGAAGAGAGAGAGATGGCTGGATATTAATTTATGTTATTAAAGTGATTAGACTTTTTAAAATCCTGATTTCTTATTTTTCTAAGTAATTAAAGGAAGCAAACAGGCATATAATATTCCTTTATTCTCCTATTTTCCTCCACAACAACCCAACCACCCAATTTTTCACCCGAGAAAGTTAAGAAACCCTGATCTACTAACTAAGCCACCATCAGCCAGGGTTGGCCACACATTAAGCCAGCCTCCCCCAGCTCTGACACCCTCCAGATGGTCAGCTTGCTAGTGCAAAGAACTCTGGGAATTGAGTTCCATCCCCCTCTATAGACACACCCCGAGGTGTGGGTTGTTGTGGGTGTCTTTGCAACAAACCATCATTTACACTCCAAGAATGAACTCTGTGCAACAGGCTGCTGTCAGGGTTCCAAGTAACAGCCCCAAGGAAAGGAAACTCCGAGGCTTGAAGTTCCTCAGAGCACAGCTGGGAGACCCGGAATCTTTCCCACCCCTCCCCCACCCGTCCAATCAGGTCCAGTCCGGAACGGAAGATCTCTTCGCCTTCTCCTCCGCACAGCTGCAGGGCCCCTTGGCCTTGACTTCCTAGAAGGAATTGGGTTTTGGCTAAGGGTCTTCTCCACTCTGTCCTAGCCCCCCTCCCAACGCCCCACAGGAGGCTCCTGCCAGGCCTGGAGCCTGAAGGCACCAAGGTAGAAAGATGGCTTCCAGGTCTGACAGCTGCAACGGGACCATCAACCAGCTTTGACAATGATTATGAACTTGGTTTCCGTTCCATTCCCGATTTGGTCTCCTGATAGGAATGGCGAGCGTTTCTCACATCCATTGTGCAGTTACACAAAGGCAGTCAGGCCTTCCAACTCAAGCCCACCCAAGCCTACTCAATGCAACTAATACCGACTCTATCCAGCCCTACTCTACCCAATCTTTCTTTACCCAACTCAATCCTAATAAATCTACCCCAGGATAAGTCAACCCAACCCTACTCTATCCAACTCAACCCTACCCTAATCAATGCAATTCAACCTTACTCAACTCAGATGTACTCTTTCTACCCAACTTAACATATCCTATTCCACTCAACTGAATCCTACTCTACCCAACCTTACTCTAACCATTCCTACTCTATCCAACTCAACTCAACCCTAATCAATGCAATTCAACCTTACTCAAAAAAACTATTACCTGCTCAACTCAACCCTACTCAATTCAACTCTATTCTACCCATTCCATTCTACCCAACTCAATCCTGCTGAACTCTACCCAACCCAACACAGCTCAACTCCACTCAACGCAATTCTATTCAGCTCAACCCAACTTAACCCTGTTCAACTCTACACTATCAAACTCAGACCTTCTCAAAAGGCAGCGTCCTCCTTTAATCCAGCAAACCCCCTTGCCCCAGACTCCACCACCCATCATGGCCAACCGCCATGGCCCAGACTCCACCACCTATCATCCTCAGCTTGGAGAAAGCACCCCTGACCCACTGCAAACCCCACATGCACCCCCACCCACCCAAAATACTCCCACCCCAGAGGGTCCAGTTACCTGCTTTCCCATTCTTGAACCGGCTGAGAATGGAGCCCATAGTAAATGAATGGCCAGGTAGTGGCTTCCTTTACACCAGAAAGCTCTTGAGTAACCCTATCTCTGACCCTTCCAGCCCCTCCTCCTTTAATAATGAGGGGAGGATTGAGGGGAAAGTGGGAGGGGTCACAAGATCTCTGTCTCTGGTGCTTAAAGAAACGGTGTCCTTTTTGAACAGTAAGCCTCTCCCCAAAATCACTGGTGGGGTGGGGTCCTACTAAGTGGGAGTAGCCCTGCTCACCCCAAAGCCTTTGGGGAGAGAAAGGAGGTTGGCCATCATGTCAGGGGGATTCTAAGAGTTGTAGTCCTCCCCTCTTAAAGCATTCTGTCAGGGGGATTCTGGGAATAGTAGTCTTCCAATCTTACAGTATCGTGGCTGGGGGATTATTGGAGTTGTAGTCTTTCCCTGTAAAGGTATCCTGGCAGGGGGATTCTGGGAGTTGTAGTCCTCCCCTCTTAAAACTGTCTAGAATCTTAAGTGAGACATGTCCAATCCTAGGACCTTTCTTGCGGGGGTCGTTAAGCGAATCACCAGCATTTTTAATTGTTCCTTTATCCCTGTCTCCAGCTCTCCTCACGGCCCCAAAGGAATGACACTGATGAACTCTGGAATTCCCTCTCGGCTCAGCGTCTTGAATTTTCACATCGGGGGATTGGGTTGGGATCAAAAGACGGTGAGATTTTGGACTTCCGGGTGGCTCTGCTTCGTTAATGGCGGGCTATCTCAGACGGCCAGTTCCGTGTGATTCTGTAGAGCCGCTTAGACAGCGTTAATCTGCTGTCAAGCGACTTGGAAATCTCTTCCCTCGGGCAAAGAGGGAGAGATGAGCATTCGGGCTGAAGTAGAGCCCCCAGGAAAGCACCAGGAAGATTCCTGGTAGCTTGATGGGAACGCTCCTTCTATAGCCCGAAAAAAAGCTCCAGTATCCGGAACGCTTCTACCAAATTTATATTTTGGATATAAATGTGTAATTTTAGGGGTACTATTTGATATATTTGAGGTATAAAGGAATAGGAAGATGGAATATTGTTTAATTTTGGAGAATAGATAGTAAAATTTAATTTGGATTAAATATTATATTTGAGAGATGGATGTAATGTTGTTATATGATTAACTAGAATTTAAGTGTTATAACTGATATATTTTGGATAAGTTATAGGTGTAATTTTAATAATGTTATTTGATATAAGTAAGGTAAAGTGAAGATTTTAATTATTACAATTGACATATTGTGGAGATAATATAGGATTAACAATAATATTTGTAATCTGATTTGATGTATGTAAATGATACCAAAGATATGAAAAGATGGATTATTGTTTATCTTTGGAGGTTGGACAGTAAAATTTAAGAAATTAAATTGGAAATATGAACTATTCTTGAGAGACTGCTTAAGGAAGAAGGATATTTCAGAAGAATCCTTGGTGAATATTGGAAGATGAAAAGACGGTGAGATTTTAGTATAAACAAAATTATAAACAAAAAATCCAGAAGTTATTGGTCCTCCATCACTGGAAGCTTTTAAAAAGAGATTTGACAGCTGTTTGTCAGGGATGGTACATAAGATCTCCTGTTCAAGCAGGGGGTGAGACTAGATGACCTCCAAGGTCCCTTCCAACTCTGTTATTCTGAGCAGGGGTTGTACCAGATGATCTCTGAGGTCCATTTCAACTCCTTTTTTCCTGCAAGGGCCTCCTGCTTGAGCAGGGCGTTGGAGTAGATGACCTCTAAGGTCCCCTCCAATTCTGTAACTGTATAAGGGCCTCCTGCTCGAGCAGGGGGGTGGTGGTTGGACTAGAGGACCTCCAAGGTCCCTTCCAGTTCGGTAATTCCGATGGCCAAAATACCCCCCCAGGTGCTCCATTGTCACAAGAGGACCGTTGTCAGTCAAGGACTGACACTCGGCAGCTTCCAAGCCCCTCCCACCCACCCACCCAGCAAAGGACAGAGAGACGGAGCCTGGGTGCAGCAGGAGTGAATATTCCATTTATTGAGAGCATCCATGGTGTTGGTGTATCGGCTATGAGCAATATACATATATATACACAGAAGTGGTGGTGGGGGAAACTGAGGCAGGGGGTGGGTGCTCTGGGCTGGGTGACACTAGATGGTCAGCTCCTGGAAGACAGAAAGGGAAGAAGAGAAGCGTCAGGTCTAGGAAGTAGGGAGGGGTGGAGTTCTCGCAGGCCTTTTGTGACCCACCAATATCGGTGCCATCCAATGTGGACAACTCTTGTGGTCCTAGAGATGGAGGAGACCAGAAAAGAATCCCCATTCTCGGTCAAAGCAAGAATTGGGCTCCAAGGGTTAATAGCCTGCCTCCCGAGATGTCTACTCCCCTTGGACCTCCGAGGTGGACCTCTTAGGAGGACACCATGAAGGTTCTCATTCCTCTTGGGCTTCCCTCCTTTCCACCCCCACCTCCACCTCAAATCTGGAGAAGGTGGACATCTGGATCTCCTTACCTCCTCCTCTTCCTCGCTCTCCTCCTTGATGGTGGGGGCTGAAGCTGCTTCGGTGGTCAAGGACAAGTGCTCCACAGGAACTTTGAACTTCTCCGCCGCCTCTTGGTAGGCCTGTTGGGACAGGTCTTCGACCTGCAGAAAAAGGCAACAGAGGGCCTTCAGATCTTCCTCCCTTTTGGTGGAGAAAGAGACCTGACTTTGGCCCGTCTCCAGAGGAAGACACCCAGCAAAGACGTTCTCCAACAGTCCCAGATGGTTGGCCTAGAAGACCCTTCTATGTTCTATCAAGAGGCCAGGTCCTTCAACCAGGAATTGGAGAGGACCCCTTCCCTAAACCTACATTTCCAATCTGACTTCTCCAACTGAGGTGAGAAGAAGACAATCTCTTGGTTCTCCAGTCAAGAAAGGCGGAGGCCAATCTATCACAACGCAGGAAGTCCTCAACATGCAACCATTCGTTTAGCGACCAAAGACAGAAGAGCAAGGAAAAAGTGACCTACGACCATGTTTCTCCAGGCGTCAATTCAAATTCAGACAATTTGGAACGGACTCACGTTTATGACGGTGGCGGTGGCCCCCGGGGGTTGCGTGATCCCCCATTGGAGATCTTTTGGACCAGCAGAGTCAATGGGGAAGCCGGATTCACTTAATGACCATTGTGACTCCCTTTAACAACTGCAATGATTGGCATAACATCTGAGGCAATGGTAGTCTCACTTCCCAATGGAAGTTTTGGGCTCAATGATGGACGTAAGTTGAGGACTACCGGTGTTAAAAATACGAATGTCCCTCTAGTCAGTCAGTCAGCCTCTACCTCTCTCTCTCTCTCTCCCCCTCCCTCTCTCTTTCTCTCCTCCTCCTTCCTTCCTTCCTTCCTTCCTTCCCTTCCCTTTCCCCTCCTTCCCTCTCACCCATCCTCCTTTCTTCTCTCTTCCTCCCTTTCTTTTTCCCTCTCTCATTTTTCCCTCTTCCCTTCTCCTGGCTTTCCCTCCCTCTCCTCCTTTTTCCTCTCCCTCTCCCTCCCTCCTTCCTTCCCTTTCCCCTTTCCCTCCTTCCCTCTCACTCACCCTCCTTTCTTCTCTCTTCCTCCCTTTCTTTTACCCGCTCTCCTTCTCCTTTCGGCCTTCCCTCCTGCTCCTCCTCCTTCCTCTCCATCTCCCTCCCTCCTTCCTTCCTTCTCTGCCTATCCTTCCCTCACTCTCTCTGTCAGTCCTTCCTTTCTCTACTCCCTGCCTTTAATCATTTATGCTTTTCTCCTCCTCCTCCTCCTCCTCCTCCTTCCTTCCTTCCTTCCTACTTTTCTCGTTCCTCCTTCCTTCCTTCCACCCATCCACCTATCTCTCCTCCTCTCCTCCTCCTCCTCCTCCTCCCTCTTCAGTCACCCACAGACTTCTCCCTCCCCAGGATCCCAGATTCCCACAGCTCCTCTTCCCTCTTCCCAGATCACCTTGACTTCGCCAAAGACGATGTAGGTGTCGGAAGCTGGACGTTTGAAGACATCCGGATTGTTGATGACCAGTAGGGTATTCTTCGATTTACGGAGGGTTACCATGGCCACATTGTGGATCTGCCGCAGACCCAGCTTAGACATGGCCTGGGGGCAAAGAAGAAGACCACACACAGCCCATCGGCACCATGTTGATGGGCTCGCAACCACACCACGAAGAGAGGAACTCACAACACCCTCAAAATCCACGGAAGAAAGCTAAGGAGGCCTCTTGTAGGTCAACCAAAGAGCTGGTTGAAGAATAAGGAGAAGGAGGGACCTTCTCCCACTCAATGCTACAGTTGAGGTCCTGTAGACCAATCCCTTGCTTCCATGGAAGGCCATCTTGAGGTGCGGTCTTCTTCAAGACATGGTGGACCATGAAGTGTGGAAAGTTCTGGAGACCACAAGATGCTTCTGGTAGGAACCATGCAGAAGTCTTCTTCTGACCTCTCGAGAGAACTTAACTTCTCTAGTGCGGTGGGAGACCTCAGGCCAGAACCAAAGAAAGGGCAAGAGAGATACTTAGACCCCCAAAATTGGAGTTGTTCCAAGGCGCTCTGTGGCGTCTGGCAATATGTTGGCAGATGCCTACTACAATGAGTGGAAGACTTTCACCTTGCCAACCCTTTGAGGTAGACCAGATCAGGAAACTAACTAACTCCAGATAAACACTCTTAATAAAGGTAGTGAGTTCTAGTGTCACCTTAGGCACAAAAGAGAGTTGCGTGGCTTTGAGCCAAAGGGTGGAAGAATGAAGGGAAGGAAGGAAGGAGGGAGGGAGAGGAAGAAGGGAGGGGTAGAGGAGGGAAGGTGGTGGTAGGGAAGGGAAGGAGGGAGAGAAGGAAGGAAGGAAGGGGAAAGGTGGATGGGAAGGAAGGGGGAGAGGAGGGAGGGAAGGAAGGAAGGAAGGAAGGAAGGAGGGAGGGAAGGAAGGAAGAAGGGAGGGGTACAGGAGGGAAGAAGGGGGTAGGGAAGGGATGAAGGGAAAGGGGAGAGAAGGAGGGAGGGGAGAGGGGGAGGGGAGGGAAGGAGGGAGAGAGGGAGGGAGGAAGGGAGGAAGGGACGAAGAGAGGGAAGGAAGGAAGAAGGAAGAAGGAAGGGAAGGAAGGAAGGAAGGAAGGAAGGGGGAGGGGAGGGAAGGAAGAGAGGGAGGGAAGGAAGGAAGGAAGGAAGGGAAGGGGGATGGAAGGAAGGGAGGGGGAGGGGAGGGAAGGAAGGAAGGGAGGAAGGAAGGAAGGGAGAAGGGAAGGAGGGAGTTACCTTTCGAGCTTTCTTTTCGCTTCGGCTTAGTTTGGGCCTCCTAATGGACTCTTCGCCAGTCCCCAGGGAATGCGTCAGCTGGGTCTGAAAGAAACAAATCCATTTACTCATCCCTTACTACTAAGCGGATCCCTTTGGCTGAAAGAGGGCTTTTACGCTCTCTCCAGAATGGCCCATCAACTTCTCTTTACCTTCCTGGAAAGGCCCTTAGCTGGCCTCGCTTAACGTCCAAGATCATTTTTGAAAAGGTCTTTTCTTTATTTATTTTATTGGGCATCTTCCCATCAACCCTCCCGTCTTCGCAATTGTGGGTCGGGTTGACGCTAAATCAATCACCAGGCGACAGCGAGTTCTAGTCCCACCTTAGGCAGGAAAGCCAGCTGGGTGACTATGAGCCTCTCTCTCTCTCTCAGCCCAGCCCACCTGAAATGCGACTGACTACTGAATTCTGGGAATTGAAGTCCACCCATTCTGGTCTGCGAGGGCCACACCTGCACCGCCTGAGCTGTCCGTGGTACTGGAAAGATCGGCTCTTCCCATTCCGGTAACGATCCTTCGTTGCTTTCAGAATCGTTGGAAGATCCTGCAAAAAGATATTTTAGGGTATTCTATCCGAGGTCTCCGTTAGCAATGCTCCGTCCTCAACTTACAATGGCAATTGAGCCCCACATTGCCGTTGTTAAGTGAGACATTGTGAGCTTTGCCCCCATCTTATCCCCTTTCATTCCACAATTCTTAATGGAAGCACTGCAGGTGTTATAAGAGTCATAGAATCCTCTGGCTGGAAGGGACCCTGGAGGTCTTCCAGTCCAACCCCTGTTGCTATGGGAGAGAGTTGTTAAGTGAATTTGCTCCCATTTTAAAACTTTCCCTGCCCTGTTAGGAGAACCATTGCAGTTGTTCAGTGAGCAACGCGGTTGTTAAGGAGATCCAGTTTCGGCATTGTCGGAAGGTCGCAAAAGGGGATCGTGTGACCTGCGGGACGCTGTGACCATCATAAATATGAACCAATTTTGATCACGTGACCACAAGGTCATAAGAGAATCGATCCCAAAGTCACTTCGCTCACTAAGCGAACAGTCATAAGTCAAGAACTATCTGTAATTGTTGAATGGGAAGAAAACGGGAAATCTTACCTTCCGCCAGAGGTTTGCGAGTTACACTCCAGTTCTGCTTTTCGGCTCCTTCCTCCCCATCTGGGTGGAACACAGGAGATTCTTGGGGCAACGACGCCGAGGCATCGAGAAGGGCCCCGTTGTTCTCTGCAAGGATGTTCCCTGGGGTGTGGCTCAGCGCCAGGAGAGACTGAGAGTCGAGTTTTTCCTCAGAAAACGCCACCATAGCACGGTCCTCATTGTTGCTCTGGTCAAGAGACGAGGCTTCCTCCAGTTCGTCTTCTGACTCCAGACAGACAGCGACATTGTCCTGGGTTGTCTCGGAATCTGCTCGGACGACTTTGGGTTGTTCTAAAAGATCCTCCTTCGATTCAAGGAGCGACGCAAGGGGCCTCTCCTTCTCTTCATCTATGTTGTACTCATCTGAGCATACGGCCATCTTGCTCTCGCTCTTGTTTTCCAGGTACAGGGGCGCACACTCTGGGTCTTCCTTGGACTCTACGACTGTGTTGGCAACCAGGGCATACTGCTCAACACCATCATTGGAAGCCAAGTCCGAGGACTGGGAAGTGTCAACCAGATAAACAAAGGACTCGTCCACGCCTTCATCGATGGATGTTTCCAAGAGGAAGTGCTCGAAGGAGTCAGAGGCGACATTGTCGTCGTCCTCCTCCTCCGTGCCGTAGAGAGCAGCGTTCTCCACCGCTTCTCCGTGCGGGAACAGCAGAACCTCCCTGGATTCCACCTTGAAAAGGAATCTACCACAGAAGGGGAGAAGCAGAGCTGGTATCATCTGATGGTGCTCAACGGTGTTCATGCCACCCTCCGGAGAGGACGTAGCTGGCTGGCTTTGAAGGCCACTAGGTCCCCCTGCCTCGGCCTGGCCTGCTCCAAACATACCCCGAACCCCAGAAAGAGGCCCAGAATGGAAGGTAAGGGGACGATCAAAGGGGCAGGCTTCCAAGCCTCTTTTCGTGAAACCTCCGATTCCTGCGTCGTATGAAGGCAACAGACACTCCTGCTCCTCTAAAGGGCTGGAGCTGAGGGCGGCATTATCCTGAGCCTCGTCACCACTGGGGGGCCAGGAGGGATGGGTCTGCTCAGCCTCTTGCAGGGAAACCTTCAAGGGAGCCTCGGGGGTCACGGCCAGAGAAATCGGTGTGGGAGGCTGAACTTCTCCACTCGGCCCCGAGGTGGAGGCGAGGCTTTCTGAGTCACCTGTGGGGGGAGAGAGAAGGAGGGGAGGAAGCAGAAGTCAAACGATCCACCTGGCAAGAGACACAGAAGGATTCGGGCAACTTAAGAGGCTGGGAGGCCTTTTGAACCTGGTTTCTTCTTACTCCTCCTCCTCCTCTTCGTCCCTGCAAACCCCCTCCCTTCTAGCACTGATGATGCTCCATAGTTGGGTCATGAGACGTCTGGAAGAAAATACTCAGAGAGTACCCAAGACTGCCCAGTCCTTCCTCCTCCTCCTCCTCCTCCAAGCCGCTCCCTCCTAGCACTCAGAAAGAGAAATCCAGCTCATGGGCTCAGCCCCGACTTTGCCAGCCACGATTCCACCATCTCAGTGCCCTGGGATCAAATCATAGTTGCCAAGAAATGCAAAACTGTTGAATGGCAAACCTGGATCAAAGTCTCATTGCCTATTTATATCCCTTAATTTTAGGGGGATGGACTGCAAATCTCTGAATCCAGTGTCTAGGCTGGGAAGGATGGGTTTTGTAATTGCGCCCAAGGTCTTGCTGGGGGTCATAGAAGAAAACTAAGCTAGAAGGGCCTCTGGTGGCTCAACAGAGTAATGCAGTCTGTTATTAACAGCAGCTGCTTGCAATTACTGCAGGTTCAAGTCCCACCAGGCCCAAGGTTGACTCAGCCTTCCATCCTTTATAAGATAGGTAAAATGAGGACCCAGATTGTTGGGGGGGCAATAAGTTGACTTTGTAAATATATAAATGGATGAAAACTATTGCTTGACATAGTGTAAGCCGCCCTGAGTCTTCAGAGAAGGGCGGGATATAAATGCAAATTAAAAAAAAACACTGAAGGAAACAGAGAGAGAGAGAGAGAAAAGAGAAAGAGGGAGAGAGAGAGAGGGAAAGAGAGAGAGAAAGAAAGAAAAAGTGAAAGAGACAGAGAAAGAGAAAGAGAAAGAGAGAGAAAAGAGAGAGAAAGAGAAAGAGTGAAAGAAAGAAATGAGTTTTGTTCACAGTTGTAGGAACCAACCTGCGTGATTTTCCCTATGACTCCTGGAAAATGTGATACAAGCCTCGACTTACGACTGTTCCTTTAGTGACCAAGACTGCAAAGGGCCTGACAAAAAGGAACTCTTTTTCACCCTTACTCACAGGTTGTGGCGTCCCCGTGTTCAAAATTCAGATGCTATTTGTGATGGGTGCAAGTAAATAGAAAGAAACGGATGGATAAACGGACAGAGGGATGGATGGATGGAAGGAAGGAAGAGAGAGAGATGGCTGGATATTAATTTATGTTATTAAAGTGATTAGACTTTTTAAAATCCTGATTTCTTATTTTTCTAAGTAATTAAAGGAAGCAAACAGGCATATAATATTCCTTTATTCTCCTATTAATCGTTTCATAGTTCCCATCACCAATCTCTTTCCACTTATGACTGTATGACTATAACTTGTTGCTGGCAATCCTTATGATTTATATTGATATATTGATCATCAATTGTGTTGTAAATGTTGTACCTTGATGAAGTATCTTTTCTTTTATGTACACTGAGAGCATATGCACCAAGACAAATTCCTTGTGTGTCCAATCACACTTGGCCAATAAAATTCTATTCTATTCTATTCTATTCTATTCTATTTTCCTCCACAACAACCCAACCACCCAATTTTTCACCCGAGAAAGTTAAGAAACCCTGATCTACTAACTAAGCCACCATCAGCCAGGTTTGGCCACACATTAAGCCAGCCTCCCCCAGCTCTGACACCCTCCAGATGGTCAGCTTGCTAGCGCAAAGAACTCTGGGAATTGAGTTTCATCCCCCTCTATAGACACACACCGAGGTGTGGGTTGTTGTGGGTGTCTTTGCAACAAACCATCATTTACACTCCAAGAATGAACTCTGTGCAACAGGCTGCTGTCAGGGTTCCAAGTAACAGCCCCAAGGAAAGGAAACTCCGAGGCTTGAAGTTCCTCAGAGCACAGCTGGGAGACCCGGAATCTTTCCCACCCCTCCCCCACCCGTCCAATCAGGTCCAGTCCGGAACGGAAGATCTCTTCGCCTTCTCCTCCGCACAGCTGCAGGGCCCCTTGGCCTTGACTTCCTAGAAGGAATTGGGTTTTGGCTAAGGGTCTTCTCCACTCTGTCCTAGCCCCCCTCCCAACGCCCCACAGGAGGCTCCTGCCAGGCCTGGAGCCTGAAGGCACCAAGGTAGAAAGATGGCTTCCAGGTCTGACAGCTGCAACGGGACCATCAACCAGCTTTGACAATGATTATGAACTTGGGTTTCCGTTCCATTCCCGATTTGGTCTCCTGATAGGAATGGCGAGTGTTTCTCACATCCATTGTGCAGTTACACAAAGGCAGTCAGGCCTTCCAACTCAAGCCCACCCAAGTCTACTCTACCCATTCCTTCTTGACCCAACTCAATCCTAATAAACTCTACCTCAGCCTAAGTCAACCCTACCCTACTCTATCCAACTCAACCCAACCCTAATCAATGCAATTCAACCTTACTCAACTAAGTTCTATTCTATCTACCTAATTTCACCCAATCCTATTCCATTCAACTCAATCCTACTGTACCCAACCTTACTCTACCCATTCCCATTCTACCCAACTCAATCCTGCTGAACTCTACCCAACCAAACACAGCTCAACTCCACTCAACACAATTCTATTCAGCTCAACCCAACTTAACCTTGCTCAACTCTAGACCTTCTCAACAGGCAGCGTCCTTCTTTAATTCAGCAAACCACCTTGTCCCATACTCCATCACCCATCATGGCCAACCACCATGGCCCAGACTCCACCACCTATCATCCTCAGCTTGGAGAAAGCACCCCTGACCCGCCCCACAGATCTCCCCTGCAAACCCCACATGCACCCTCCACCCACCCAAAATATTCTCACCCCAGAGGGTTCAGTTACCTGCTTTCCCATTCTTAAATAGGCTGAAGATGGAGCCCATAGTAAATGCAATGGCCAGGTAGTGGCTTCCTTTACACCAGAAAGCTCTTGAGTAACCCTATCTCTGACCCTTCCAGCCCCTCCTCCTTTAATAATGAGGGGAGGGTTGAGGGGAAAGAGGGAGGGGTCACAAGATCTCTGTCTCTGGTGCTTAAAGAGACGGTGTCCTTTTTGAACATTAAGCCTCTCCCCAAAATCGCTGGTGGGGTGGGGTCCTAGTAAGTGGGAGTAGCCCCGCTCACCCCAAAGCCTTTGGGGAGAGGAAGGGGGTCAGTCAGACACAGTTGGGTAAAATAGCCCCCGTTTGTTAACTTCACAGAAGAAGGAGGGTCATAAATCATGATTACAAAGCATGATATGATAGATAGGTAGATAGATAGATAGATAGATAGATAGATAGATAGATAGATAGATAGATAGATAGATAGATAGATAGATAGATAGATAGATAGGGGATTCTGGGGTTGGAAGTCCTCTGCTCTTAAAGAATGCTGGCAGGGAGATTCTGGGAGTTGTAGTCCTCCCCCGTAAAAGCTTCCTGGCAGGGAGATTCTGGGAGTTGTAGTCCTCTCTTGTAAAAGTAATCTGGCAGGGGTATTTTGGGAGTTGAAATCCTCCTCTTTTATGATATACCTACTGGGAGATTCTGGGAGTTGAAGTCCTCCTCTCTTATAGTATACTACCTTGGCAGAGGTGGGTTTCAGCAGGTTCTGACCAGTTCTGGAGAACCAGTAGTAAAAATTCTGATTGGCCCCACCCTCATCTTTTATCTGCCTCCCAAGTCCCAGCTGATCAGGAGGAAATGGGGATTTTGCAGTAACCTTCCCCTAGAGTTGGGTGGGAAGGGAGATTTTACAGTATCGTTTCCTGCCACACCCACCAAGCCACACCCAAAGAACTGACAGTAAAAAATTTTGAACCCACCACTGCACCTGGGGGACTCTGGGACTTGAAGTGCTCCCCTCTTACGATATATCAGCTGGGGGATTCTGGGAGTTGTAGTCCACCCCTCCTAAAGTATCCTGGCAGGGGGATTCTGGGAGTTGTAGTCCACCCCTCCTAAAGTATCCTAGCAGGGGGATTCTGGGCGTTCAATTCCTCCCCTCTTAAAACTGCCTAGAAACTTAAGTGAGACATGTCCAATCCTAGGACCTTTCCTGCGAGGGTCGTTAAGCAAATCACTTGCAATTTTAATTGTTCCTTTATCCGTGTCTCCAGTTCTCTGTGTGGCCCCAAAGGAACGACACTGATGAACTCTGGAATTCCCTCTCGGCTCAGCGTCTTGAATTTTCACATCGGGGGATTGGGTTGGGATCAAAAGACGGGGAGATTTTATTATAAACAAAATTATAAACAAAAAATCCAGAAGTTATTGGTCCTCCATCACTGGAAGCTTTTAAAAAGAGATTTGACAGCTGTTTGTCAGGGATGGTACATAAGATCTCCTGTTCAAGCAGAGGGTTAGACTAAATGACCTCCAAGGTCCCTTCCAACTCTGTTATTCTGAGCAGGGGTTGTACCAGATGATCTCTGAGGTCCATTTCAACTCCTTTTTTCCTGCAAGGGCCTCCTGCTTGAGCAGGGCGTTGGAGTAGATGACCTCTAAGGTCCCCTCCAATTCTATAACTGTATAAGGGCCTCCTGCTCGAGCAGGGTGGTGGTGGTTGGACTAGAGGACCTCCAAGGTCCCTTCCAGTTCGGTAATTCCGATGGCCAAAATACCCCCCCAGGTGCTCCATTGTCACAAGAGGACCGTTGTCAGTCAAGGACTGACACTCGGCAGCTTCCAAGCCCCTCCCACCCACCCACCCAGCAAAGGACAGAGAGACGGAGCCTGGGTGCAGCAGGAGTGAATATTCCATTTATTGAGAGCATCCATGGTGTTGGTGTATCGGCTATGAACAATATACATATATATACAGAAGTGGTGGGGGGGAGGAAACTGAGGCGGGGTGGGTGCTCTGGGCTGGGCGTCTCCCCACCGGACATTACATCGTCAGCTCCTGGAAGACAGAAGGGGAAGAAGAGAAGCGTCAGGTCTAGGAAGCAGGAAGGGGTGGAGTTCTCGCAGGCATTTCGCGACCCAGCTAGGCAACAATCATCAATGCTGGAGGAGGAAGAGGAAGAAGAACCGTGGGGTCTTTGTCCTCTTTGAGCTGGGAGGTTTTATTGTAGACATCTCATGACCCTGCAGTGCTACCAGGGGGAGAGGTTTGGGAGGAGGAGGAGGAGGAAGAGGAGGAGGAGTGTGTGGGTGTTGGTTCTCTGAGCTGGGTGTTTTCTGTGCAGATGTCTCATGACACAGGTAGGGAACATCATCAGTGCTAGAAGGGACTACACACACACACACACACAAACGGTCTTGGCATATTCGGGTCTTTTCTCGTGTAAGGTTGAGAGTATCTTGGTGACATTCCGACGAGGTCTCACTCATCATCTTCAGGCTGGTGCTTTCGGCTTTGTGCTTCTGTGAGCAAAGCGTGGTCGGAGCTGCCGTCTCTCTGTAAATACTGGTGGGGAGGTGGGGAGTGTTGCTGTGAGCGGGTTGGTTGGCTGTGTGGTTGTATCTTGATTGGGAGATGGAGTGGGTGTTTGCAGGTTGGTCGGCTGTTTCATAGCATCCTGTGTGGGTGTGGTCCTAGTCTTTTATTCCTGAACTTTGGTGTTGTGGCCTCTGAAGTTCTGTGATGTGATGTCTTGAGCAGATGGCTGTGATGCAGCATCCCAGGTTTTGGTTTGGCTCTGACTCCGAGGTCCTGTCATGTGTTCCTGGCGTGTGTCAACTTACTTTGTGTGGGGATCGGAGGGGGGCGCAGCAGCCGGTGGTGCCAGCAAGGTCTGGCTTCTGGTTGGTGGTTGTGTTTCATCTATGGGATGGGTTTGGGTTTGAATCTGGTGAGGATGATTGGTGGTGGCGTGTGTTATCCTGGGTCTGGTGTCCTAGGGAGCCGTTGAGTTTTTTGTAGATTAGGACATCCAGAAAGGGGAGTTGGTTGTTAGCTTCTATTTCCATAGTGAATTGTATTTTGGGGTAGGCTGTTGAGATGTGTGAGGAAGTTGTCCAGTTTCTCCTTGTCCCATGTGGCCAAATTACAAAAGTGTCATCTATATATCTAAGCCAGAGTTTGGGTTTGAGTTCAGATTTATCTAAAGCGGTGGTTTCAAAGTATTCCATGTATAGATTTGCGATGATGGGTGAGAGGGGTGATCTCATGGGTGCTCCTTCTATCTGTAGATGACGAGTGAGACCTCGTCAAAACGTCGCCAAGATACTCTCAACCTTACATGGGAAAAGACCCAAATATGCCAAGACCTACATATCTATACCTGTGAAAACCTACGAAAACATACATACATACATACATATATATATATATATTCTGAGGTTTTCGTGGGTGTTTGTATGTAGGTCTTTGGTTATTCGGGTTTTCTCCCACGTAAAATTGGAATTGTCTTGGCGATGTTTTGACAAAGTCTCATTCATCATCTTCAGGCTGGTGCTTTCGGCTTTGTGCTTCTGGGAGCAATGTGCAATCACACATTGCTCCCAGAAGCACGAAGCTGAAGCCTGAAGATGACGAATGAGGCTTCGTCGAAACGTCGCCAAGACACTTCCAATTTTATGCGGGAGAAAACCCGAATAACCAAAGACCTAGATACAAATACCCGCGAAAATCTCAGAAAACAAATATATATATATATATATATATATATATGAATCCCAACCCAGCTCCCTTCTAGCACTGATGATGTTAGATAGTTGGGTCGAGAAATGTCTGCAAGGAAATGCAAACCAAGCTAAGAAAGCACAGTCCTACTCTTCCCCTTCCTCCTCCCCACTCCTGTTCCTCCCCCCCAAACCCCTGTCCCTTGTAGCATCGATGCTGTTCTCTAGTTATATTATTTAATATGTAACAATATAAATTAGAAGAAATATACTATACTATACTATACTATACTATACTATACTATACTATACTATACTATACTATACTATACTATACTATACTATACTATACTATACTATACTATACTATACTACTGTGTTTCCTGGAAAATAAGACATCACCTGATAATAACCCTGATCGAGATTTGGAGCTCATGAGCTAAAATAAGCTCCCCTCCAAAATATTTAAACACATGCACAGCCGATCCGGTTAGGGAGCAGAGGAGGA
Source organism: Ahaetulla prasina (assembly GCF_028640845.1). Lineage (NCBI taxonomy): Eukaryota > Metazoa > Chordata > Lepidosauria > Squamata > Colubridae > Ahaetulla > Ahaetulla prasina. The sequence goes on along the minus strand of NC_080542.1, from coordinate 149,956,036 downwards.
AATCAGATAAGATGGCAAGAGGAGCCCCGTCTTGCTTCACGTGCCTCAAAATAGTAAGACCTCCCCAAAAATAAGGCCAAGCGCTTATTTCGGATTTCAAAAAAACATAAGTCAGGGCCTTATTTTCGGGGAAACACAGTATACTATAGTATACTAATTCGATATAATATAACAGAAGGTAAAGTGTTTTTCTACTTGCATTTTTTACCTGCTTTCGAACTGCTAGGTTGGTAGAAGCTGGGAGAGGTAACGGGAGCTCACTCTGTTACAGGGCACTAGGGATTCGAACCACTGAACTGCCAACCTTTCGATCGAGCCAGTGAGCCACCTTACATAATATAGTATATAATATAGTAATGTATTGTGTTCTATTCTATTCCCTCTCCCCCAGGGATGCTGCGACCGTCATAAATACGAGTCAGTTTCCAAGCGTCCGAGTTTTGATCTCGTGACCGCGGGAACACTGCATCGGTCATCAGTGGGGAAAACGGCCCTAAGGCCCTTTCTTCTGTGCCGTTCAAACTTGGGATGGTCATTAACTGAACCGTCATAAGTCGAGGATTGCCTGTATAAGACTGACAGGGAAGCTCTGGGAAGGAGCCTTGTGAATTCTCTCCCTCTCAACCAAACTCTCAAAACTTGCCGCTCTCTCCGTCCTCTGGAGTACAGCCCCTCCCTCCCTCCCTCCCTCCCCTCCCGGGAATCCAGGCCACCTTCCACCACAGCAGAGGAGGGACGGCTGCTGCTCTCAAACACTCACCATGATGGCGTTGACGATGTCATTGTTGTTGTGCCGGAGGGCTTGGACGGCTTTGGGGCGGGAGACGTTGGCGTGAGCTATGACCAATTCGATATCTTTTCCCTCCAGTCCCGTTTCGTCCACCTGGAAAGAGAGGGAGGGAAGGAGGGAGGAAATACAGAAATAGAGGCAGGCAGGAAAGAAGGAAAGAAGGAAGGAGGAGGAGGAGGAGGAAAAGGAAAAGGGAAAAAGGGAAAAGGAAAAAAGAGAAAGAAGAAAGAAAAATAAAAAGAATGAAAAAAAGATAAGAGAAAAAAAGACAGAAAGAAGGAAGGAAGGAAGCAAGGCAAAAGGAGAAAGAAAAAGAAAAGAAAGAAAAAAAAAGAAAAGAAAGACAATAAAAAGGAGGAGAAGAAAGGAGATGGGGTGGGGGAGGAAGAGGAAGAGGAGGAAAAAAGAAAGAATATAAAGAGAGCAAGAGAAAAAGAAGAAAGGAAAGAAAGAAAGAAAGAAAGAAAGAAAGAAAGAAAGAAAGAAAGAAAGAAAGAAAGAAAGAAAGAAAGAAAGAAGAAAGACCATCATGAAAGGTGGACTTCAAGAGGTGGATCCAAATCCCAAATCCCAGCTCAACCTCTGACTGACTTTGCAGCAAACCATCCTAATCAATATAACAATATAACAATATAACAACAGAGTTGGAAGGGACCTTGGAGGCCTTCTAGTCCAACCCCCTGCCCAGGCAGGAAACCCTACACCATCTCAGTCAGATGGTTCTCCAACATTTTCTTAAAAATTTCCAGTGTTGGAGCATTCACAACTTCTGCAGGCAAGTCGTTCCACTTATTGATTGTTCTAATTGTCAGGAAATTTCTCCTTAGTTCTAAGTTGCTTCTCTCCTTGATTAGTTTCCACCCATTGCTTCTTGTTCTACCCTCAGGTGCTTTGGAGAATAGCTTGACTCCCTCTTCTTTGTGGCAGCCCCTGAGATATTGGAAGACTGCTATCATGTAGTCTTTCTTTTCATTAAACTAGACATACCCAGTTCCTGCAACCGTTTTTCACATGTTTTCTCCTCCAGTCCCCTAATCATCTTTGTTGCTCTTCTCTGCACTCTTTCTAGAGTCTCAGCATCATTTTTATATCGTGGTGACCAAAACTGGATGCAATATTCCAAGTGTGGCCTTACCAAGGCATTATAAAGTGGTACTAACACTTCACGTGATCTTGATTCTATCCCTCTGTTTATGCAGCCCAGAACTGTGTTGGCTTTTTTAGCAGCTGCTGCACACGGCTGGCTCATATCTAAATGGTTGTCCACTAGGACTCCAAGATCCCTCTCACAGGTACTACTATTGAGCAAGGTACCACATATCCGGTACCTGTGCATTTTGTTTTTCTGGCCTAAATGTAGAACCTTACTTTTTTCACTGTTGAATTTCATTTTGTTAGATAGCGCCCAATGTTCAAGTCTGTCAAGATCTTTCTGTAACTTGAGCCTATCTTCTGGAGTGTTGGCTATTCCTGCCAGCTTGGTGTCATCTGCAAATTTGATGAGTTCCCCATCTATCCCCTCGTCCAAGTCATTGATGAAGATGTTGAAGAGTACTGGGCCTAAAACAGAGCCTTGGGGTACTCCACTGCATACTTCCCTCCATGTGGATGTAGTTCCGTTGAGGACTACACGTTGAGTGCGGTTGGTCAGCCAGTTACGGATCCATCCGGTGGTGGTGCTGTCTAACCCACATTTTTCTACTTTATCTAGTAGTAGGTTATGGTCTACTTTATCAAATGCTTTACTGAAGTCCAAGTAAATTATATCGACAGCATTCCTCTGGTCTACTAATTTTGTCATTTTGTCAAAGAATGCGATAAGATTAGTCTGGCATGATCTGTTTTTGACAAACCCTTGTTGGCTTTTGGTTATTACTTTGTTTGCTTCTAGGTGTTCGGTGATTCGTTGCTTGATTATCTTTTCCAGAATCTTCCTCGGTATTGAGGTCCGGCTGATAGGTCTGTAGTTTCCTGGATCTTTTTCTTTTTTGAAGATGGGAACTACATCAGCTCTTTTCCAGTCCTCTGGCAGTTCCCAGGTGCTCCAGGATCTTTGAAAGATATAGTTCAGTGGTTCTGAGATCACATCTGCCAGTTCCTTCAGAACCTTGGGGTGTAATCCATCCGGTCCTGGTGATTTGAACTCGTCTAGGGTAGACAGGTGTTCACTTACCATTTTCTTCCCTATTTTAACTTGTGTTTCTAATCTGTTTTTTGTAGTGCTGTTTTTGATAGGTTGGATTGTTTTTTTCTTTTGTGTAAAGACAGGTGCAAAAATGAGTTAAGTAGATCTGCTTTCTCCCTGTTGCTTGTCATCTTCTTGCCACTTTCTCCCAGCAATGGGCCAATTGTTCCTTGACTTTTTCTTGTTTTTAACATGTTGGAAGAAGCTTTTTGTTATTTTTACTTTTGTCGCTAGCCTTGTTCATTATGAGCCTTAGCTTTCCTTATCCATTACGATATTGATTTCCTTAATCATTATCGTAACAATGGAGTAAGGTTCCAGGAGACTTACCCCACCATGGGATGACTTCTCCAACACTTTATGGTGTCCCAGCAACCTGAAGTCCAAGCTTAGCATCTTCAGAAAGAACATGGAGCTGGCTTAAGAAGCTACCAAGAGATGGTCCCTCAAGAGGTTGAAATGGATTTGTGGCCTCAGAAACATTTTATTATTTATTTATTTATTTATTTATTTATTTATTTTATTCTCCCGAAGGACTCAGCGTGTACAGCCAAAAGATAAAAACATAAGAAATATACAAGTAAAACAACAATTTAAAACCGAGCATATTAGAAAAAGGCCAAATGAAAAATTTAAAATTTAAAATTAGAAACCCTAAAATGATAAAACCCAGTTAAAAGAATTTTAAAAAAATTTAAAAATATTAAAAATATTAAGCCAGTCCCGCTTGAATAAATAAATGCGTTTTCAATTCACGGCGAAAGGTCCGAAGGTCAGGCAATTGACGCAATCCAGGGGGAAGTTCGTTCCAGAGCGTCTCCAGAGAAGGCCCTTCCTGGGCTGCCAGCCGACATTGTTTGGCGGACGGCCTGAGAGACCCTCCTGTGAGCGTATCCTCGGTGGGAGGCATGAGGTAGCAGCAGGCGGTCCCGTAAGTAGGCCCAAGCCATGGGCGCTTTGAAGGTGTAACTAAACCTGTAAAGCGCACCAAAGACCACAGAGCCAGCAGCCGCAGGATCGGTGTTATATGGGAACAACGATCAAACATCAGCACGAAGGACCCCCGATCCTCACATGTGGGACGGTATGAAGTCTCCGATCTTGGGCAGAAGGTTGGACTGGATGTCCCTCTGAGCCCTGGCGATTTGGGGTCCTTCTATGTAGAACACTCCCTTCACATCTGAGAGACACCTGACCACAGCATCAGGGTGAATAGCCTGCCTCCCGAGATGTCTACTCCCCTTGGACCTCCGAGGGGGACCTCTTAGGAGGACATCATGAAGGTTCTCATTCCTCTTGGGCTTCCCTCCTTTCCACCCCCACCTCCACCTCAAGTCTGGAGAAGGTTGACATCTGGCTCTCCTTACCTCCTCCTCTTCCTCGCTCTCCTCCTTGATGGTGGGGGCTAAAGCTGCTTCGGTGATCGAGGACGAGTGCTCCATAGGAACTTTGAACTTCTCCGCCGCCTCTTGGTAGACCTGCAGAAGAAATTAATGGAGGGCCTTCAGATCTTCCTCCCTTTTGGTGGAGAAAGAGACCTGACTTTGGCCCGTCTCCAGAGAAAGACACCCAGCAAAGACGTTCTCCAACAGTCCCAGATGGTTGGCCTAGAAGACCCTTCCACGTTCTACCAGGAGGCCAGGTCCTTCAACCAGGAATTGGAGAGGACCCCTTCCCTAAACCTACATTTCCAATCTGATTTCTCCAACTGAGGTGAGAAGAAGACAATCTCTTGGTTCTCCAGTCAAGAAAGGCGGAGGCCAATCTATCACAATGCAGGAAGTCTTCAACGTGCAACCATTCGTTTAGCGACCAAAGACAGAAGAGCAAGGAAAAAGTGACCTACGACCACGTTTCTCCAGACGTCAATCCAAATTCAGACAATTTGGAACGGACTCACGTTTATGACGGTGGCGGTGGCCCCCGGGGGTTGCGTGATCCCCCATTGGAGATCTTTTGGACCAGCAGAGTCAATGGGGAAGCCGGATTCACTTAATGACCATTGTGACTCCCTTTAACAACTGCAGTGATTGGCATAACGTCTGAGGCAATGGTAGTCTCACTTCAGAATGGAAGTTTTGGGCTCAATGGTGGACGTACGTTGAGGACTACCGGTGTTAAAAATACGAATGTCCCTCTAGTCAGTCACTCAGCCTCTACCTTTCTCTCTCTCTCTCCCCCTCCCTCTCTCTTTCTCTCTCTCTCTCTCCCTCTCTCTCTCTCCTTCCCTTCCTCCCTTCCTTCCTTCCTTTCCCCTTCCTCCTCTCTCTCTCTCTCTCTCTCTCTCTCTCTCTCTCTCTCTCTCTCTCTCTCTCTCTCCTCCCTCCTCTCTCTCTCTCCCCCTCCCTCTCTCTTTCTCTCTCTCTCTCTCCCTCTCTCTCTCTCCTTCCCTTCCTCCCTTCCTTCCCTTCCCTTTCCCCCTTCCCTCCTTCCCTCTCACCCACCCCTCCTTCCTTCCTTCCTTCCTTCCTTCCTTCCTTCCTTCCTTCCTTCCTTCCTTCCTTCCTTCCTTCCTTCCTTCCTTCTTCCTTCCTTCCTTCCCTCCTTCCCTCCCTCCCTCTCCCTCTCTCCTTCCTTCCTTCCTTCCTTCCTTCCTTCCTTCCTTCCTTCCTTCCTTCCTTCCTTCCTTCCTTCCTTCCTTCCTTCCTTCCTTCTCCTTATCCTCCCTTCCTTCCTTCCTTCCACCCATCCACCTATCTCTCCTCCCTCCCTCCCTCCCTCTTCAGTCACCCACAGACTTCTCCCCTCCCCCAGGATCCCAGATTCCCACAGCTCCTCTTCCCTCTTCCCAGATCACCTTGACTTCGCCAAAGACGATGTAGGTGTCGGAAGCTGGACGTTTGAAGACATCCGGATTGTTGATGACCAATAAAGTATTCTTCGATTTACGGAGGGTTACCATGGTCACATTGTGGATCTGCTGCAGACCCAGCTTGGACATGGCCTGAGGGTAAAGAAGAAGACCACACACAGCCCGTCGGCACCATGTTGATGGGCTCGCAACCACACCACGAAGAGAGGAACTCACAACACACTCAAAAGCCACAGAAGAAAGCTAAGGAGGCCTCTTGTAGGTCAACCAAAGAGCTGGTTGAAGAATAAGGAGAAGGAGGGACCTTCTCCCACCCAATGCTAGAGTTGAGGTCCTGTAGACCAACCCCTTGCTTCCACGGAAGGCCATCTTGAGGTGCGGTCTTCTTCAAGACATGGTGGACCATGAACTGTGGAAAGTTCTGGAGACCACAAGATGTTTCTGGTAGGAACCATGCAGAAGTCTTCTTCTGACCTCTTGAGAGAACTTAACTTCTCTAGTGCGGTGGGAGATCTCAGTCCAGAACCAAAGAAAGGGCAAGAGAGACCCCCAAAATTGGAGTTGTTCCAAGGCGCTCTGTGGCGTCTGGCAATATGTTGACAGATGCCTACTACAATGAGTGGAAGACTTTCACCTTGTCAACCCTTTGAGGTAGACCAGATCAGGAAACTAACAAACTCCAGATAAACACTCTTAATAAAGGTGGTGAGTTCTAGTGTCACCTTAGGCACAAAAGAGAGCTGCGTGGCATTGAGCCAAAGGGGGGAAGAATGAAGGGAAGGAAGGAAGGAGGGAGAGAAGAAAGGAGGAGGAAGGAAGGAAGGAAGGAGGAAGGAAGGAAGGAAGGAAGGAGGAAGGAAGGAAGGGAGAAGGGAGTTACCTTTCGAGCTTTCTTTTCGCTTCGGCTTAGTTTGGGCCTCCTAATGGAATCTTCGCCAGTCCCCAGGGAATGCGTCAGCTGGGTCTGAAAGAAACAAATACATTTACTCATCCCTTACTACTTAGCGGATCCCTTTGGCTGAAAGAGGGCTTTTACGCTCTCTCCAGAATGGCCCATCAATTTCTCTTTACCTTCCTGGAAAGGCCCTTAGCTGGCCTCGCTTAACGTCCAAGATCATTTTTGAAAAAGTCTTTTGTTTATTTATTTTATTGGGCATCTTCCCATCAACCCTCCTGTCTTCGCAATTGTGGGTCGGGTGAACGCTGGAGCAATCACTAGGCGACAGCGAGTTCTAGTCCCACCTTAGGCAGGAAAGCCAGCTGGGTGACTATGAGCCTCTCTCTCTCTCTCAGCCCAGCCCACCTGAAATGCGACTGACTAGGGAATTCTGGGAATTGAAGTCCACCCATTCTGGTCTGCGAGGGCCACACCTGCACCTCCTGAGCTGTCCGTGGTACTGGAAAATTCGGCTCTTCCCATTCCGGTAGCGATCCTTCGTAGCTTTCAGAATCGTTGGAAGATCCTGCAAAAAGATATTTTAGGGTATTCTATCCGAGGTCTTCGTTAGCAAGGCTCCGTCCTCAACTTACAATGGCAATTGAGCCCCACATTGCCGTTGTTAAGTGAGACATTGTGAGCTTTGCCCCCATCTTATCCCCTTTCATTCCACAATTCTTAATGGAAGCACTGCAGGTGTTATGAGAGTCATAGAATCCTCGGGCTGGAAGGGACCCTGGAGGTCTTCCAGTCCAACCCCTGTTGCTATGCGAGAGAGTTGTTAAGTGAATTTGGTCCCATTTTAAAACTTTCCCTGCCCTGTTAAGAGAACCATTGCGGTTGTTCAGTGAGCAACGCGGTCATTAAGGAGATCCAGTTTCGGCATTGCCGGAAGGTCTAAAGGATCGTGTGACATGGAGAGACCATCATAAATATGAACCAATTTTGATCACGTGACTACAGGGTCATGACAATCGATCCCAAAGTCACTTCACTGAACAAACAGTCATAAGTGAGAACCATCTGTAATTGTTGAATGGGAAGAAAATGGGAAATCTTACCTTCCGCCAGAGGTTTGCAGTTACACTCCAGTTCTGCTTTTGGCTCCTTCCTCCCATCTGGGTGGAACACAGGAGATTCTTAAACGACGGGAGGCATCGAGAAGGGCCCGTTGTTCTCTGCAAGGATGTTCCTGGGGTGTGGCTCAGCGCCAGGAGAGACTGAGAGTCGAGTTTTCCTCAGCTCGCCACCATAGCACGGTCCTCATTGTTGCTCTGGTCAAGAGACGAGGCTTCCTCCAGTTCGTCTTCTGACTCCAGACAGACAGCGACATTGTCCTGGGTTGTCTCGGAATCTGCTCGACGACTTTGGGTTGTTCTAAAGATCCTCCTTGATTCAAGGAGAGCGACAAGGGGCCTCTCCTTCTCTTCATCTATGTTGTACTCATCTGAGCATACGCCATCTTGCTCCTCTTGTTTTCCAGGTACAGGCGCACACTCTGGGTCTTCCTTGGACTCTACGACTGTGTCGGCAACCAGGCATACTGCTCAACACCATCCTTGCAATCATTGAAAGCCAAGTCCGAGGACTGGGAAGTGTCAACCAGATAAACAAAGGACTCGTCACGCCTTCATCGATGGATGTTTCCAAGAGAAAGTGCTCAAGGAGTCGGAGATGACATTGTCGTCCTCCTCCTCCATGCCGAGAGCAGCGTTCTCCATCGCTTCTCCTACAGCATAACCTCCTGGATTCCGGGATCTACCACAGAAGGAGAAGCAGAGCTGGTATCATCTGATGGCGCTCAATGGTGTTCATGCCACCCTCGTGGCTGGCTTTGAAGGCCACCAGGTCCCCTGCCTGCTCCAAACACACCGAACCCCAGAAAGAGGCCCAGAATGGAAGGTAGGGGACGATCAAGGGCAGGCTTCCAAGCCTCTTTTCGTGAAACCTCCGATTCCTCGTTGCTCCTCTAAAGGGCTGGAGCTGAGGCGGCATTATCCTGAGCCTCGTCACCACTGGGGGCCAGGAGGATAGGTCTGCTCAGCCTCTTGCGAAACCTTCAAGGGAGCCTCCCTGGCAAGGAGGCTGGGAGGCCTTTTGAACCCGGTTTCTTCTTACTCCTCCTGCTCCTCTTCCTCCTGCAAACCCCTCCCTTCTAGCACTGATGATGCTCCTAGTTGGGTCCTTCCTCCTCCTCCTCCTCCTCCTCCAAGCCGCTCCCTTCTAGCACTCAGAAAGAGAAATCCGGCTCATGGGCCCAGCCCCAACTTTGCCAGCCACGTTTCCACCATCTCAGTCCCCTGGGATCAAAACTGTTGAATGGCAAACCTGGATCAAAGTCTCATTGCCTATTTATATCCCATTTTTTTAGCAGGATGGACTGCAAATCTAGGCTGGGAAGGATGGGTTTTGTAATTGCGCCCAAGGGGGGCATAGAAAGAAACACTGAAGGAGACAGACAGAGAGAGAGAGAGAGAGAGAGAGAGTGAGAGAGAGAGAGGAAAGGGAGAGAGAGAGGGAAAGAGAAAGAGAAAGAAAGAAAGAAAAAGGGAAAGAGACAGGGAAAGAAAGAGAGAGGAAAAGAGAAAGAGAAAGAGAAAGAAAAAGAGAAAGAGAAAGAGAGAGAAAGAGAAAGAGTGAAAGAAAGAAATGGGTTTTGTTCACACTTGTAGGAACTAACCTGCGTGATTTTCCCTATGACTCTTGGAAAATGTGATACAAGCCTCGACTTACGACTGTTCCTTTAGTGACCAAGACTGCAAAGGGCCTGACAAAAAGGAACTCTTTTTCACCCTTACTCACAGGTTGTGGCGTCCCCGTGTTCAAAATTCAGATGCTATTTGTGATGGGTGCAGGTAAATAGAAAGAAACGGATGGATAAACGGACAGAGGGATGGATGGATGGAAGGAAGGAAGAGAGAGAGATGGCTGGATATTAATTTATGTTATTAAAGTGATTAGACTTTTTAAAATCCTGATTTCTTATTTTTCTAAGTAATTAAATGAAGCAAACAGGCATATAATATTCCTTTATTCTCCTATTTTCCTCCACAACAACCCAACCACCCAATTTCTCACCCGAGAAAGTTAAGAAACCCTGATCTACTAACTAAGCCACCATCAGCCAGGTTTGGCCACACATTAAGCCAGCCTCCCCCAGCTCTGATACCCTCCAGATGGTCAGCTTGCTAGCGCAAAGAACTCTGGGAATTGAGTTCCATCCCCCTCTATAGACACACCCCGAGGTGTGGGTTGTTGTGGGTGTCTTTGCAACAAACCATCATTTACACTCCAAGAATGAACTCTGTGCAACAGGCTGCTGTCAGGGTTCCAAGTAACAGCCCCAAGGAAAGGAAATTCCGAGGCTTGAAGTTCCTCAGAGCACAGCTGGGAGACCCGGAATCTTTCCCACCCTCCCCACCCGTCAATCAGGTCCAGTCCGGAACGGAAGATCTCTTCGCCTTCTCCTCCGACAGCTGCAGGGCCCCTTGGCCTTGACTTCCTAGAAGGAATTGGGTTTTGGCTAAGGGTCTTCTCCACTCTGTCCTAGCCCCTCCCAACGCCCCACAGGAGGCTCCTGCCAGGCCTGGAGCCTGAAGGCACCAAGGTAGAAAGATGGCTTCCAGGTCTGACAGCTGCAAGGGACCATCAACCAGCTTTGACAATGATTATGAACTTGGTTTCCGTTCCATTCCCAATTTGGTCTCCTGATAGGAATGGCAGTGTTTCTCACATCCATTGTGCAGTTACACAAAGGCAGTCAGGCCTTCCTCAAGCCACCCAAGCCTACTCAGTAACTAATACACTCTATCCAGCCCTACTCTACCCAATCCTTCTTTACCCAACTCAATCCTAATAAACTCTACCCCAGGATAAGTCAACCCAACCCTACTCTGTCAACTCAACCTAAAACAATTCAACCTCAACCTCTGTACTCAATCTTCTACCTCCCAAC